>NW_026891392.1:0-82142 GCF_015708825.2 Lethenteron reissneri
AGAGTGATATACACATATACACACACTCACATACATCACATACACACCCATGCACATACATTCACTCACTCACCTACCAAGACCTATGAAGGCCAACACGGGGTGGTGTGGCCAGAACCACACACCCAATCAGGTACTTACTTAATGCCGAGTCGACCTAGGGAAGGACTAGGACTGGTTCATATATTTGCCAGTGGTGTTTTAGCCACAGTTGGGAATCGAACTCGAGCCGCCGGGTTCGTATGGGTCAACAGGCAGGAGGGTGGCACAGTGCTAATGCTCGCCACTGGATTCGATTTCAGACTCAGCGGGGGGTGCCTTTCTCCACAGAGTTTGCATGTTCTCCCCTTGGTCTTGCACGGTTTTCTCCCGAGGTTTCGCCCATGGCTAAAATAAAACCACACAATGTAACCGATGCTGGCCAAAAGTTAGCGATGCTGCAAATGAACCTTGCAAATAACTCAACTGGGATTACACACAGCAGCAGCAGCAACATCGTCCCCCCCTACTGTGAAAAACTTGGCAGGACCCCACCTGAAAAGGAATCTTGGGACTCGGTGAGGATTTTCTGGGCGAACGAACGAAATAATAACACGAGGTCAATAGGTCATCACGTGCCAAGGTATTGACACAATATGGCAATACGACTCTATCTCGTACGAACGATATAAGATCCACGATCATTGTATCGTCCGTTTTTTTATATCATTACACTGTGATACCACTGCTCATGTATTGTTTGTTCGGGATATTTAAAAAAAAGTAAAAAAAAATGCATCATACAATTACTCTACATATGTTACACGATGATCCTCCGTACCGTGAAACTCGAGATCGTATCGTCGCATTAAAAAACGATATCGGCAATCCTATTTCGGGCAACGCGTTGGAGTAAGAAACTCTTAAAATAAACGTAACTATGTTGACGATGTTGGCGAAACGTGCTTGGGGAATTGTACCCGCGTATAGCTGAAGTCATCAATACCGTATTCACCGGACTATAAGACGCTTTCGCAAAGTAAGACGAACCCCTAACTTATGCTCTGTATAAATGAAGTTGCACCAACATGCTCTCTCTCACACACCCACCGAATAACGCACCCCTTAGCTTTCGCTTTAAAACACAAGAGGGGGGGCGAAGGAAAGTGTGCTCTATTAATCCGCAGAAAATGTGATGAATATATATTAAGGAGAGCATCACTGAGTTGGGGTGTTGGCCAATTATTTACGTTTAAATAATGAGTATGTATGTGGCAGTGAGACCAAGAACACCAGAGAAACCCTGCCACCCATACATAGATATGAGCGGGCAAACACTGTCAAAGCACCATCCATGTATTTAGGTCCACCAACCCACTTCCTGTATTGCATAGCTGTTGTTGGGAAGTTTCAGTAATCTGTGCGTGATCCACTAACCTTTGCCTCCAAAACATTGGGTTAAAAAGGCGTGAATCGGGTCCACAAAGATGGAGATAGCTGCTGCTGCTCACGTGAAACGGCAGTGGGAATTCCGCATAACCATGGCGGTTGTGTGCTTATCTGCAGTGCACGCAAACACACTGGGCTGCTTGGTGCCTGTACTGTACAGGTCAACACGTGTTGAACTGTACTTGCCGCCGGGGAGGTGAAGATGGATGGAGGGATGAAGCGATGGAGTGATGGCGTGGTTCATAGTGGAGGGAGTGGTGGACTGACGGAGGGCGTGAGAGAAGGAGTGATTTATAGTGAACGATGGAGTGACAGAGAGAGAGAGGAAGGGATGGAGTGATGGATGGAGTTGATGGGAGTGGTGGAGTGATGGACGAAGTGATGGAGTGGTTGAGGGGTTATGAACGGAACGGATGTTGGTATTGATTGATGAGGCAATGGATGGAGTGAGTTATTATTATATTCAGTGATTGATTGGGCATGGGAATGAAGGGATGGAAGGATGGATTAATCTATTTAGTGATGGACGTGAGCTTTTCTGCAGGGGGGTGATTAATGGATGGGTGGACGGATTGTAATCTACAGGGAGAGACGAATGGATGACTTCAGGGAGTTTTGGATGGATGAATGTACCAATGGATTGCTGGTAGCAATTGTAAGCAATAGGTTCAAATTCACGTTTATTTTGTCGAGGAGTCATTGGCAAGAGCGACCTGGGGCATTAGTCTGTCAGTAGTGAGGGGGGGGGAATTATAGTCCCAATTGATTCATTTGCGATGTTATTTCGAACATTTAGCAAATTTGAACCCTGACGCCGGCACACAATGGCATAGTCTTGCATATGGTATTGACTTTGGCTAATCCACACCGCAGTATTAATCAGGGCGGCCGCTGGAATCGAACCGTGAACCTCTGCAAACAAGCGGCGGTCTTCGGTCGCTGGAATCGTCACCCGGTGCGCTGACCACGACGCGACCTATCCACCACGTCGACAAGGCGCTTGTGCCAGGCTAGGTGCACCTTGAGGCCGTCACGTGGAGTGTGGAAGGCTCGCTGCCAGGAGGTCACGGGACAGACCCAGGTGCCCATGGGTTGGCTGACTGAGATGACAAAGATAAAGATCCCCCGTATAGCCTGGACAGACTGTTGGGGCAAGTGCTGTTAGCGAGCACCTATTAAGACCGGTACAGCACACGAGGCGGAGAGTGACCAACACCACGCCGGGCCGCCTTTGTCTCCCCAGCGGCGATGTTTACACAGCGCACCGAGTAACTCATTTGAGGCTGAGTACGACCTAGGGGAGGCCCAGGACGGGTTCAGATAATCGTCACTCACCACGCTCCCCCCCCCCACTCACCACCCCCCCCCACCTACCACCCCCCCCACCACTCACCACCCCCCCCCACTCACCCCCCCCACTCACCACCCCCCACTCACCACGCCCCCCCCCACTCACCACGCTCCCCCCCCCACTCACCACCCCCCCACTCACCACGCTCCCCCCACTCACCACCCCCTCCCACCACTCACCACCCCCCCCACACTCACCACCCCCCCACTCACACGCTCCCACCACTCACCACCCCCCCCACCACTCACCACCCCCCCCACTCACTCACCCCCCCCCACTCACACCCCCCTATTCACCACCTCCCCCCCTCACCCCCCCCCACCCCCCCACTCACCACCCCCCCCTCACTCACCACGTCCCCCCCCCCTCACCCCCCCCCCACTCACAACCCCCCCACTCACCACCCCCCCCCCCCCCCACTCACCACCCCCCACTCACCCCCCCCCCCACTCACCACCCCCCCCCTCTGTCACCCCCCCCCACTCACCCCCCCCACTCACCCCCCCCCACTCACCCCCCCCCCCCACTCACCCCCCCCCCACTCACCCCCCCCCCCACTCACCCCCCCCCCACTCACCCCCCCCCCACTCACCCCCCCACTCACCCCCCCCACTCACCCCCCCACTCACCCCCCCCTCACTCACCCCCCCCCCCACTCACCCCCCCCCCACTCACCCCCCCCCACTCACCCCCCCACTCACCCCCCCCCACTCACCCCCCCACTCACCCCCCCCCCTCACTCACCCCCCCCCACTCACCACCCCCCCCCACTCACCCCCCCCCCTCCCCACTCACCCCCCCCTCCCCACTCACCTCGGGCCTCAATCCTCCTTCAGCCCGGCCGCTCGACTCGCCTCTCCCGCGCCGTCCGCCTTCTCCCTCTCGGCCTCGCGGCGCGCCTGGGCCGCCTGCGCCGCCTGCACCGCCAGCCTCTCGAGGCGCCTCGCCTGGTAGCGCTTCGCCCACATGAATCCCAGGCACAGCAGGATACTCTTGGCCGCCAAGATGTAGATGATGAGCGGGAACGTGTCCATATTGCCGCCTTCGAGACCCTTCCTCGCCCTTAGCTTCTCTCCCCGGAGGTGACTCCTCACCGCGCTACGGGCAGTTGTCGCTGTCCATCAATCACCAGCGTCGCTGCCCGACCCTCCCCTAAACACAACCCCCGGTGAGGTTGGTGGTGTTGGTGGGTCGGTGGTGGTGGCGGTGGTGGTGGTGGGTCGGTGTGGTGGTGTCGGTGGGTCGGTGATGGTGGTGGGTAGTGGTGGGTAGTTGGTGGTGGGGGTGGTGGGTAGTTGGTGGTGTTGGTGGTGGTGGGTTGTTGGGGGTGGTGGGTAGTGGTGGGTAGTTGGTGGTGGTGGTGGGTAGTTGGTGGTGGTGGTGGGTAGTTGGTGGTGGTGTTGGTGGGTAGTTGGTGGTGGTGGGTAGTTGGTGGTGTTGGTGGTGGTGGGTAGTTGGTGGTGGTGGGTAGTTGGTGGTGGTGGGTAGTTGGTGGTGGTGGGTAGTTGGTGGTGTTGGTGGTGGTGGGTAGTTGGTGGTGGTGGGTAGTTGGTGGTGTTGGTGGTGGTGGGTAGTTGGTGGTGGTGGGGGTGGTGCCGAGGTGGGGAACTGTGAGCGGCTGGGCTTGGCGAGGAGACTTCGCGAATGGCCAATCGCGATGTTTGATGTTGCGTGTGGGCGAGTCGCACTCCAAAGCAAAACGGCGGAGGGCGGAGAAAGAAGGAAAAAACAAGTAATATTTTAAAAACAAACTTTCTTTTAAAACACGCTTTAATTAAATGTGCCCGACTAGTAATGGAATAACTCCAGGAAGTGGCCCCGAAGCTTGCCACAACGTAAGGGACCGTGGTGATTTGCAGCCAACGTGAGTTGAGCGTGGACAATTAGACCCAAGCCGAAACATAACACATAATAAGTATAACCCGTAAAAACAAAGTTTTTCACTATAAATCCTTTATATGCGTGGCGGCTAGAGTCCTCTCGTCCTCTAGCTTGAGATGGCTGCCACCTATGGGTCAGATGATTGTCTGCCAGCATTAAGCAATTGGTAATTAAATATTTAAAAAAAATTCCCTAAACAGTGTAAAATTTTGAAAAAAATTTTCACGTAAATTAATTGTCACGCACAACGAGTCTGTGTGGAAAATGTCAGCTCGATTGGATCACGGGAAGTGGGTTAAAAAACGACCGAAAGAATTGCACGATCGTAGGCAAGCAAGCAAGCACGCAAGCAAGCAAGCGAACTTAATATAAAGGATTTAAAAAAGATGGTTTAAATGTGTTTTATTTTTAATGATAGAATATAGTATTGTCAGCAGTATGACATACCTATACCAAGTTTTCAGTCGATACCACATTGGGAAGACGGTTGAAATAGTTAAAAGATTTGAGGATACAACAGCCAGAGTGAGTTAAATAAAAGCGTGTAAAATGTTAAAACATATATTTGTATTTTTTTATGATAGAATATAGTATTGCCATCAGCATGACATAAGTATACCAAGTTTGCAGTCGATAGCACATTGGGAAATGGGTTAAAATTGAGTTACAATATGTTTTTAAGGATACAACAACAGACGGAGTGAGTTAATAAAAAGCGTGTAAAAAAAGGAGCGACGCTCACAACAGCGAGCGGAGCGCCGGGCGATAAAATCGACGCAGCGAGTTGGCGGCACAGGTGGGTGGTGGGGGGGGGCATCTGCCGGTCATCTCGTTCAGTCAAGCCACGTTGGCATCTGTGTCCCGTGATGCCTCTTGCCCCACAGGCAGCCTCACGCACTTCGCGTGCAAACTCAACAGGGATGGAGACTGCGCTTAAGTTCGTTTTGTCCCACGAACCGCACCTCACATCGGCACGGTGGGCCACGTGCGGCTGCGAAAGAAGTTCAACATTCAGTGACACACGTGACGGCTTCAAGGTGCACCTTGCCTGGCACAAGCGCTGTGGTGACGCCACCGCCACTGAGTTGGAAACGGCGGTCAAACTAAACGATTACTCTTTGGTTCTCTCGGTAAAGTCACGTATAAAGATAAAATAATAAATTAAATATTAGCATACGACGTTTCCATTGCAACACAAGCAATCGTCATCAGGTATAAATGAAATAGAAACACAAATCTAGTATACTTAGAAATGTAATGTTATACAACAGAGAGTCGGATAACATAACAGTCAACACCCTACCTGGTTGATTACGTTCTTCCTGAGAATGCTAAATTTGAGAGAGAGATAAAACACAGACATATAGACAGACATATAAGTAGAGACATATCACAGAGATACATAGAGAGACGTACATAGGCACACAGATTAAGTATAAACTAAACGATGTTTTTTTCTGTTTTTTTACCAGGTAAGGGACCACTGGAGCTACAACAGCTTCAGAAGCGACCTGGTCACATATGGTAGTTCAACTTAGTGGCTTATCACGTGGACATGTATAGCGGCCAAAACGCTCTAAACGCGTGGTGTTCATTCTCAATGTGGAGGGACACGACCGGAGGACCCGGAGACAATTCTACTTGACCACGGGGAGACAAACACCGCAAACTCCAAATATACAGCAGCAGGCGTCAGGGTCGGGATCGAACCCACGAGACGTCCTGTATACCAGGCGAGGCAGTTAACATCCCCTAGCCACCCTGATGATGATGATGATGATAGAGAGACACGCAAACTACAAATATACAGCAGGCGTCAGGGTCGGGATTGAACCCAAGACCTCCTGTATACCAGGCGAGGCAGTTAACATCTCGCCACGCGATGATGTCATAGTCATTTGTTACTCGAATCCCGATTGAAGAATCGATTTTGTTTTATTTGATGGTCGTGCGTTCGTGCGTGCATTGTAAAGACCCCGCAGAGCAAACTAGGATGGTAAACAGTTGACGAACAGACAACATGGGTGACGTACATGTGCTATGGACAGAAGCATTACACAACAACATTTATAATAATTCGAAAAAGGAAAGTAATATTTATTGGACACGTACAGGTAGTCCACGAGTTACGATGGTCCGACTATATTTCGATCTTACGATGGCGATAGCGATACGACAAAATTGCCATCAATAACCCTAACATCGTTCAAGTATGCAGACGACGGACATAATTTTAGTGAGTAGAGTACAATAACAGTGCAATATGATACGATACGTTCAATGCATGTATGATACGTAGCTTTAGCGATTTCATTTTAAGGTTACCACAATACGATACGTTCAATGCATGTTAAAAGTTTTTACAGCAGATAGGATTGTTTCCTGAAAAACTTTCTATTAAATTGCAGTTCATATAGGTAGGCTAATAATTTACCTTTTTTAAATCCTTTATATTAAGTTCACTTGCTTGCTTGCGCGCTTACGACCGTGCAAATCTTTCGGTCGTTTTTTAACCCACTTCCCGTGATCCAATCGAGCTGACATTTTGCACACAGACTTGTTGTGCGTGACAATTTTACACTTTTTAGGAAAAAATAAATTATATTTAATTACCAATTGCTTAATGGTGGCAGGCAATCATCTGACCCATAGGTGGCAGCCATCTCAAGCCAGAGGACGAGAGGACTCTAGCCGCCACGCATATAAATGATTTATAGTGAAAAACTTTGTTTTTACGGGTTCATTTTTTTTACTTTTTACCGTGCAATACAGTATTGTAATTAATAAATGCATACAGTATATAGTTTATACAGTACGGTACTGTAAATTGCTTTTGTTTTGCTAAATTATCACCATTCTTTAAGACTCATGGGTAGGCTAGGCCATCTTCGACTTACGATATTTTCGACTTACGATGGGGTCGTCGTAACGCATCTCCATCCTAAGTAGAGGACTACCTGTAAACGGAGAAGCAAGAGACTCAATATAAATGTGGCTTTGACTGGGGGCAATTATAGGTGCAGTAAAACAAGCCGGGGAAGACAGCGAATTAAGGACGTCATTAATTTGAACGATTGGATGCAACTGGGAGTATCCGATGCACATTTCTTGAGTAAATATCATGGACATCATGCACATAGCCAGATGGAAGGACATGGCAGTACAGAGCGTTGTAGCGCCCCGAGTGGCTGCAGGGGTTCACGTCATGTAAGGATGTTGTAGACACAAGTTACGTGAATAAAGGCAATTTCCCGAAACGTCGCCTATGATGTAACTTTCCTTTTGAGGTCCACATTGCTGTTGACGAATGTGTTGAGTTTGTTATTGTGTTTAGACTGCGTGCAGCTGTGTGGAAAGAAGCGTGGAGCGCTGCTCACAAAGTGATTTCCTGCTCATAATGACCATTGAGCCTGCCGGCAACCCCCGCAGATCCAGGCGTGGAAGTTCCACTCACGAGACGATGAGGCTTGGAGCGTTTCGCGAATCTCGATCTGCGTGATCCACTAACCCTTGCCTGCAAGAGCGCTGGATCAAAGACATGCGTCAGCACCACCAACATATACAAAGACCCCCCCCCCCCGTACAGCCTTAGCAGACTTTTGAGGCAAGTGCTGTTAGCGAGCCCCAATGAAGGTCAGTACGGCACACTGGCTTATGGATGTAAAGATGAGATGGATGGGCGTAATCTCATCGCTCGTTTAATTCCAACAGTGCAGCCTTTCAAACACAAGACTAGATCGACTCATTGAAGTCGTAAGACAGTGTGTGTTTAATATTGCCGATTCAATACAACAAACAAGAACACAGCCATTAACAAACAAAGTGCGCATAATACACCAGGGTTATGCAACTCGAGGCCCATGTTAGTTTATTTCTGTGACCCCAACAAGCTATGGTCCAATGAGATGTAGAAACAAACTCTCAATTATCCGGAATTATCCGGGGTAATGGTGGGTGGAGAAGTGGCCCGGGCACAACAAAAACTCGGAGAATGCAAAACATAAACAAAGATAAAGGTACAGCCCTGCAATTTCGATTTAAAGCTTTCGTGACTGCAGGGATTCATATCCTTGGTTCTTTCGGTAAAGTCACGTAGAAGGGAAAATATGCTGCCAAGCTTAGCGGTGTTCATTGGGATGCTGTCTTTCCGACAGCTCTGTTCTTCACTTGAAGATGGGTGCTTGTGTTGTGGCCGAAACGTCGTGAGAATTTTATTTTATTATGTTTTATTTGTATTATTTCCCTTTTACGTGACTTTACCGAAAGAACCACGAATATGAAGCCCTGCAAATTGCTTGCTCACGCCACTGCTGGCAAGAGTTCTCTGCATTAGAGTTTACTTTTAAACCTACATTGGCCAGACGTTTTGGAAGAGGTGGGCGTTACCCACACTTTAACCCACCATCACACCTGCCGATGGACTGCGCTGCACCCATTTGCACTGCTGGATGCACAGAGGCAACGGGGAGGGGATGAGAACTGCCGTGCCAGGAGACTTCAGTGTGTTAACCGTGACACCGTGGGCCCAGTGCAAGTGTGTACAACTTACCCAATGGGCGTGCAATTCCCGAGACATTTTTTCGCAAGCAGGTTTAATCAGCGGACCGGATGAATCCACCCGATGATAATCTCGAGTTAACTGTATACTCCGACTTCGCATATGCGCCCTGACCGGTAAAGTGCCCACACCCAAGGGCAGTATTTACGACCGGGTGTAACCGTCTTGATCGATTCTATAGACATACAGTAAACATCTGACCTTTTCACATGACCAACCCATACCCAAGTCGACAGCCAGCTGGATAGGCGACGTTCTACCCTCGACACAAACCAGTGATGTTACGTGAGCCAGCCGGATAGGCAACGTTCTACCCTCGACACCAAAAAGTGGTGTTGTGATGTCACGTGGCCTGGTGAACATTCCCAGGCACTGGTGAACAATGGCAATTCACTGTGCATGGGCTGTTCTGATCCCGACGAGTGGGTTCATCATCATCAGTGAACATCAGTTGGAGTTTGATGATTGAATAATAAAACTGGGATATTTGGACCGTGACACCGGCACGCGTGGGCAATCCCTTTTGAACGTCAGAATTATGGCTGTCGCCTGATGAGGCTGGTTGTAATTACCGGCGAAACGTCGTACTCGATTTGTTAAATGTTGTGGGTTTACTCTCCAACGCACCGGTGTGCTGAAGTACGGTAGTAACTAGTTGGCGTGTTTTGTTTACATTACAAACCTTACTAATTGTCTGTGTTGGGTGGTGGCAGGTTTAACGACACATTAATGCGATCTGACCCAAAACAAACAAAAACACCCTCTTAATGGATATTAGTCGCGAAAGCCTACATGTTAAACTGACGCCACATGGCCTTTCACGTCCACTGTGAAACAAGACGGTGCGGTGGAATCTTACGTTTGACACAAGCCGCAGTATTAACCAGGGCGGGTGTCCAGCTGGGCTCCAACCGCGAAGCTCTGCAACAAGCAGAAAATGCACCCCTGCTTGGCCATGCTCATTTAAAATGCGAGATGGTCCCAGAGAAGTGGAAACAAGTCTCGAACCAGCTGGGAGGAAAAAAGCAACGAAGCCTCGTATTGAGTAGAACCAAGAGGAAGTTGATGTGGCCCCCAGTGTATGATGTTTATTAATAATGTCCTTTATCTACCCAGAAAGGCCTCGCTGAGTCCCAAGACTCTGTCAGGTGGGACCTGACAAGGTTTCGCAGTAGAGGGCCATGTTGCTGTGTGAGACCCCAATTGAATAATTTGCAGGTACAGGTATAACTGGGTTTATGAAAGGGATGCGAAATTTCGTGAATCGGAATGGCTTTTCCCATTAATACTAGAAATTAGGGATGCGTTTCGGACACTCATTCCAACTCTACTCCTAACCTAAAAATATACACCTATATCACTTTTCACAATACAAAAAATAATAAACAAATATTAAAACTATTAAATAATAATTAATGTAAACCAAAAACGATTAACCTTATCGGGGAACTCACCGAAAGAACTGCACGTGTCAGTGACTGGCAAGGCCATGTGGAGGCGTTGCTGCTGCCCTGTCGGGACACTGTGACGCTGTCGCGGATGGATGTCGCGGATGGATGCCGCGGATGGATGCCGCGGATGGATGCCGCGGATGGATGCCGCGGATGGATGCCGCGGATGGATGTCGCGGATGGATGTCGCGGATGGATGTCGCGGCCCCCCCGGGTGCTTCTTGTTTGGTCTCATGGCACGTGCCGTAGTGACATTTTGTATACGCGGAAACTCGATTTTCGTTCGTCGAAAAGTGTCCACAATTTGTCAATTGTGTTCACGTGAATTTTCGTAAACCGAAACGTTCAGTTTAGTTTAAGAGTTCGTAAATCGAGGCAGACCTGTACGGTAGTATTTCAGCATTGGGATGTCTGGCCGCCTTTGTCTCCCGGGTTGCGATGTTCACACCTCGCACCAGGTACTCAGGAGGGTCCTGCGACACATGGATGTTTGGCCAATTGCATGAATGAGAGTTTAGCTTCGTGTGGAGAGAAACCACAGGACCAAGATACCCCCCACCCCTCACTCCAAACATACACACACACCGACTCAAAGCTCTGCACAGATGGATTTAAGAATCCACTGCTATACTGACATTTCCATGGTCACCTAGCAGCCCATTGCAACATCTGGTATTACCAAGGAGCCTCCTATTCAAGTACTGACCAGGCTAAATCCTGCCTAGCTTCCGCGATCTTACGAGGTCAGGTGCATGGCTTGGTCGCATTTCATCATCAGCCACAGTCAATCCACGGCTGGATGAGGGCCTCCCCAAACCTAACCCCCTCCTCTCATGGTAACGCGATGTAACAACCCACCCAGCAACTGCACGTGAACCGATTTAATGTCTCCACGATGGACGTGCTCTCGGACACGTGCCATTCACCGGTTGCCACTCCGTTACTATTCTTGACCCTGGTTGTAATTGTCCAGGCCCGAAGCAAGCCGAGTCCAACTGACCCAGGCCAATTCGCATCACCGTGAACAACTCTCCCCCCTACGTGGGCACCAATTCACCCCAATCACCAGAAATCGAGGCGTCACTATGGCCAAAGCCAATGAAACCACCATCACGCCTCGCTACCAACGTTCTCTACCCTCTGCCAGATCCTGCAGTCGACACGCAGCGGACCTCCAAGATCCGCACTAACAGGCATCCCAGCGGCTGCTGTTACAACTCAACACTAAGACTCGTAGACTCGCACAAACCCATGGGCCCACAGACCCGCACAGACCCGCACAGACCCGCACAGACCCATGGGCCCACAGACTCACATAGTGACCCATTGACTAGCAAGTGACTCAGACTCACACAGTCACCCGTAGCCTCACACAGAAACCATTGAGACTCGCACAGAGACCCATAGCCTCGCAATGAGATTCAGAGGCTCGCACAGACACCCATAGATCTGCCCTCACAGTCTCCCACCCTCTCGGTCTTTGGTCTTCTCTTGCCCTTGGTTGCCTGGCTCATATAGATCACTCCGCTGCCCGTGTCGTTACCTGGCACCGCCCCCCCCCCCATCCCTCGACACGCAGCTCCACCCTGGGCCGCCGGTTTTGGCCGAATTACATCTCAGCTCGGCTCGGCAGTCACGTTCTCGTGAACCCACAACGATTCGATGAATTATCACGATTTAGAAATGGGTTCTTTGTCTCGTATGAATTGCTATTTCGAGTTTCGTGTTTTGTTCGTGTGCCAGTTGGTTGCTCCTTTCTAGTCTCGGGTAATCCGTGCAAACTACATGCAAATGTCGTGCATATTTACATGGAAATTGCATGCAAAGCAATAATGCATACGCGAATGTTATATTTAGGCTAACGAAGGCAGCACACATGCTGCAGTCGGCAGGTGTTTTTTTTTTATAGATTCTTGAATCGAATAATAACCCTGGATCGTGACTCGTTATTAAATCGCAGGTGGGGGACGGGGTGGGAGGGGGCGCCCTGAATCCATCTAGGTGAGGCACGTCGCTCACTCCATTTCTCCTCCTCTGTAAACAAACGTCTCGTTCTACCCAAGAGCAACGATACACAACAAATAATATTAAACAATTAGAATATGACATGTAATCCCCATGGACATATATCCCCAGGAACTAATAATTACAAGGAAATTAGTATTGCTTTCACCACTACTTATTTGTACCCCCCCCCCCCCCCCCAAGTTAAGTGAGGGTTAAGGTCTTGGGGTTATTATTAGGGGTAAGGTGGTTACAGATTTAGGAGAAAGTTCTACATTTGTTAGGACAAAGTTAAGATCCGAGATATGCAAGATATTTTCACAGTTATGGAGGACTTCTCGCTGGAGACTACACAACCAGCATCACCAGGTGTTTCAGAAGAGCTCAGATCTCGCGAAAACAAAAACTATCAACCCCTGAGCTCTTGGTATTACCCGATGATGCCGGTCGGAATCTCCTACAAAACGTTCCAGATGTTTCTTGCTCGCTTTTCAATCCTCCGCCAGTTTTGCTGACGAACCGAGCCACTGTGGAACCTTTTGTACGGATATGTTAAACTTCTTTTGCACCGTACGTAGCCAACCGCGCTAATCAGAGGTGCGGGGGAAGGACGATCAGCAATAAGCAGTTTTAAAGAATGTAGTTTTCAATCCATTGCCCACGAGGTGACCCACTCGATTTAATTGGCTCTCTCATTGGGCGGTGAAGAGTGTTAGTTAAGAAAAAAAATCTACGTTATACCTCCACGACAATCTAACTCAAAATCAACGAATTATCAATCATTAATGTCGGTGGTAAAAGCCGACGTATGAAATTTATATTAAGACGTTAAACCGTACAAAAAAAAAGCAAGGTGAAGCAACTTCCCGTAAGTTGCGTAAGTTAGTCTTAAAACGTAGCGCGTTTCTGAAAACACATGGATACAGACCTACTCACAAACTCATGTTGAAGACTCCTTTGTGACACGCAAAAATAATACGGGGGTATAAATAATAATCAGGTGAAGCAATATTCCCGAACATTAGTTCCTCGGTCACACAGATAAATCTCATCGGATGAAAGCGTCTCCTGTATTCTCCGGCACTGGCTCCTGAATCCGGCCGGGTGGCTCAGCGGTCGAGCGAGCGGCTCTCGCCATGGGAAGGCCGCGAGTTCACATCCTGGTTGTGGGCGTTGACTCAGCCCAGCATCCCTCCCTCCGGGGTCGATAAAATCAGTACCACTTTGCGGCGAAATCAACGGCGGTCGTTCAACTGAAAGACTCGCCTTAGGATCGTGCGATGTCCACCACTGGCTCTGCAGGGCTGTACAACACAAGAGAGATGAGCACGATGCCTCAGTAGCTGCAACACCCATACCCACCCACTGCCACCCATTGCCCCGCACCCCTCCGCCACCCACCCCCCTTCATCTCTCGTCAGTGCCACAGTCCGGGCGGCTCCTGAGCGACGTGCGAGCGGAAGAGGGTGAAGTCGTCGAGGTGCGAGAGCGGCAGCGAGCGGATCACCTCGCCCAGGAGGTCGTGCATGAGCGGGAAGACGGCGACGCTGAGAGCTGGGCGCGACGGGCACACGCTGAAACAAAGACAAAGATCACCCATATCGCCTTAACAGACTGGAGGAGCAAGCGCCGTTAGCGAGTAGTGCTTATGAAGGCCGGCACGGCACATGGGAGAGTTGGGTGGCCAACACTGTGCCCGGCCACCTTTGTCTCCCTCGTAGCGATGTTTACACATTGCACCAGGTACTCATTTGAGGCCGAGTCGACCTAAGGGAGGCCCAGGACCAGTTCAGATAATTGTCACTGGTGTTGGCTGCGAGGGGGAATCGAACTCGGCTCGGCGGGTTTGGAGTGCAGCGCGCTAAGCGCTACACTACCGCTCCCCACATACACACACATTTACACATACCGAGCATCTAACCGGACCTAACCCAGCTGCAAAACAACACACACACGTTAACACATCACACACGGCCTGCCCTTGTTGAAATAACACCGCGGGTGTCTCTCAAGTCCAGCGCAAAGCACACGGCGCGTACGTTTCACGGCGGAGATGCACAGGCCGTATTAACCAGGGCGGCCGCTCGTTTCGAGCGGCGAACTTCGCGCAATAAGCGACGAGCGCACCACCACCAGCACTGCCACGTGGCCTCGCCAGTCAAGGCTCTTCCACCGAGAGCGTGGAACGGGGGGGGGCGGGTGAGCCGGGGGGGGGGGGCTTTCAGATGGAGGACAGAGGGAGCCCCGGGCGGGGGGGGGGGCGCGAGGTTGAGCGAAGAACCGTCTGTCGCGACGTGCGTTTAATCAACATTTGATTGTTTAATCCCAGTCCCAGAGGCCCTCATCTTCCTTCCTAGACTCTAGCAGCCCGCCCCCCCCCCCTTGCCAGCCGACATCAGAGCGATCTCCCGCATCCCCCCCCACACACCCACCCCCTGCCGCCCCCACCACCACCGCTGCTTCTTCAGCTATCAGCAGGTCCAGCTGCTGCTGCTGCTGCTGAAGAGACGCAGGAATTGCCTCTTCCGCAGAGAAGTGTGTTTGTCATTCAAGGAAGGAGGGGGAACAGACGAACAGGGTTGGTGGTGGCAGTCTTGGTTGTGGTGGAGGTTGCCGTGGGGGTGGAGGTTGCTGTGGGGGTGGTGGTAGTTGTTGCTGTGGGGGTGGTTGTTGTGGTGGTGCAGGTTGCTGTGGGGGTGGTTGTTGTGGTGGTGGTGCTGGAGGTTGCAGTGGGGGTGGTGGTTGTTGTTGTAAGGCTGGTGGTGGGGGTTGCTGTGGTGGTGGGGGTTGCTGTGGGGGTGGTTGTTGTGGTGGTGCAGGTTGCTGTGGGGGTGGTTGTTGTGGTGGTGGTGCTGGAGGTTGCAGTGGGGGTGGTGGTTGTTGTTGTAAGGCTGGTGGTGGGGGTTGCTGTGGTGGTGGGGGTTGCTGTGGGGGTGGTTGTTGTGGTGGTGGTGCTGGAGGTTGCAGTGGGGGTGGTGGTTGTTGTTGTAAGGCTGGTGGTGGGGGTGGTTGTGGTGGTGGGGGTTGCTGTGGGGGTGGTGGTTGTTGTGGTGCTGAACGTTGCTGTGGGTGTGGTTGTTGTTGTGGTGCTGGAGGTTGCCGTGGGGTTGTTGCTGTGGTGGTGGTGGTGCTGAAGGTTGCTGTGTGGGGGGGGGGGGGGGGATTGCTGTGCTGGAAGTTGCTAATGACAAGGTCATATTTTACTTTGCAGTGTTTAACCATGTGCGGTAAATCTATGGCACTGTCTGTACAGCCTTGAGGCCAAGGTTAAGCACAGGATCTTGTTTTAAATAAAGTATTTTATTCTATTTGTGTAAAATAAAGGGGAGGGGGAACGGTGGCGCAGTGGCTAGCGCATTGCACCAGCATGGTGAAGTATGGTCAGTTAACTCCCAGGACACAGAGGCCTTTCATCCAGCAGTGGATTGACAAAGGGCTGTTTTAGCTGTGGGCTTGCACATCCACAGCTTCGGAGGCAAGGGCTGCTGGAACACGGAGAGATTTGTAAAACTCCCAAACGAGGTTCATCTTCACAGTCAATACGACGTCTGTAACTTGTGCATGTTCTGTTCCACGTGTTTCTTGGTGCAATTGAAATAAACCAAGGGGCAAACTAAATACAGTACGTGGGTTCACTGTGTTCTCCAGCGTACAGTATCAAGTGAGTATAATTATCATCTGCTACGAGTGTATTTGGGAGTTCGATTATCTCAAACCGGTCCCGGGGGCTCCCCTAGGTCGACTCAGCCTCAAAAATGAGCACCTAGTTTGGTTTGTCAACATTAGCACTGGGTGGCGTGGTGCTGCCCTTCATAGGTGCTCGCTAAAAGAACTTGCCCCAAACACTCTGTTGAAGGCTATGGGGGGGGGTGTAATCTTTGTCGTATAACTTCATTGACACCAGGCACAAATTCGTGGTGCGTCTTACTTTCCAGAGCGTCTTATAATCCGCAGAATATACGCCGCGATCATTTGTAGGTTCGCCGATCGAACCTGGAAAATTGCCGACACACAGATGGGCCTGCCCACCCTCCGGTGTCTCCGCTGGATAACCGCAGCGCGATGTCTCACGCGCTCTGCAAGACAGATGGCGGTGTCGTGTTTACGGTTCACAACAACCCGCAGTATCAAGCGTATGTATGTATCTATCATCAACATCGATCTTAAAGCGACGTAAGGAATTAAACAAAAGACGGACAAAGCGGCGACAAAAACGGGCACCGGCGATCGGTCACGAGGCAGACATCTGTCCTCGTTTAAGAAGAATAAAATCACCAGCGGAAAGACAATCCAGGAGCACAATAGCACGCAAGGAATCATGGGAAAGCTTGGGGCGGCATGGGGGGGGGGGGCATGGGGTGGGTGAGGGGTGGGTGCAGGTAGGCCTCGGCAAGGTAAGGTAAATTACCTTTATTACCGGGTAAAAGGGTAAAGGTAAAGGTTTCGACATGCCAAGGGGTAAGGTAAAGAGTAGGGTAAAGGTAGCTCAGAAGAATTACCCGGTAGAGTAAGGGTAGGGCGAATAATTACTGGTAAATACAGTACCTTGTTTACCGCTAAAAGTTCCGTGGCGCAGTGACGCAATCCGTGGCCTCCATTTTAAAGTGATGGCGGAGCACATGGAGACGGTCCACGTTCTTGAGGTCGAGGTACTAGAGGACGAGGATGCCAGCAACGGCTTTTTTGGGGTTGCTGCGAACAGCAATCGAAAGAGGCAGCGGTATGCGTTCCCGTGGGAGCACACACACGATTGGATGGAGGGTGATCCGCATGCACAGCAAGGGAAGCGGCAGTGCGTGCGCTGCCGCAAGTGGTTTTCCACCCACACGAACGCGTCGGGGTGGAAAGCCCACCTCAAGAAACACAACGTGCTCGCCCCAGGCAGCGAGGTCGGGACGTTGGCGTCGGCGAGCCGCCTAATACAGCAAACGCTGAGCCGGCCAGCAATCCCAGATCGCCTCCTGGAAAGTTTGAGAACGCGGTGGTGGATTTTGTTATCCAAGGTGCAATCTCTTTGCGAGCCGCCGGCAGCGACAAGTTCAAGACCTTGGTCAACACATTGACGCCGGGATACGAGGGCCCATCGACCCGCACCATCATTCGCAGGATTGTCGAGCATCACGCCATCATGCTGACCATCGTCGGGGCGTTCTTCTCCAACCTGAACGTCGCCATCTCGCTCACCATCGACGGGTGGTCGAACCGCAACCTGAAGGGATTTCGGATGGTCACGGTGCACTGGATCGACAGCAAATCTGGTGCGTCAAAATCCATGCTGCTGACACAATCCTCGATGTGCAGTCCGGAAGGGGTGTCGGCAAGCGCATTGGGGCCACTCTGTTTGAGCACCTCCAAAGCCTCGGGCACAATATCTCGACCAAGCTGCTCGCTGTCACCAGCGACAATGGCTCCGATGCGAAATGTGCTGTCAAGACGTTGTTCGCCCTGGTCAACGTGGACGCCGGATATGAGCAGTTGCGGGCTTGCCACCATATTCGATGTGCGGATCATTCCGTCCAGATCGGCGTCGTCCAAGTTCTAAAACTGATCAAGTCAACAAATGCCAAACTGCGCAAGGCGCTCGTCAATATCAGGTGCAGCAAGGTCGTCCGGCAGTCGTACCGCCACGAGGCCGAGATCGCCAAGCTCGCCAGCAAGGAGCCGACGCACCAGGACTCGCCGACCAGGTGGCATTCGACGTTTGACATGGGCGACGACGCCATCAAGAAGCGTGTCCCATTGGACATTATCATGGCGCGCTTCCAGGATGTGATCGGTGTCGGTGCTTTATCTGAACTGCAGTGGGCAAACATCGAGGGCGTGACAGCATTCCTGCGAATGCCGCGCCAGGTCATGGCCTCGTTGTCGGCGGACCACAATTCGACATTGGATCTCGTGCCGGTGACGATGGAGCACCTCGTCCGTCATTGTGATCACGGTGAAGCCGCCCTTAGAGCGATTGTTATTATATACTGTACCATATACAGCAGTGTGATATACATTAGGGTGGGTAGAATAATACATAGTGTAATATTACAATGTATGGTTAATAGCAATACAGTATATACTTTAACGTTGGGTTTGTCTATGGCAGTATATAGTACGGTGTAGACTCGTGTGATGTAAGAGAATAAAGTTTAGATGGAAGCATATTATATTTTTTACGACATAGAATTGTAATGTATTACTTACTGTTAGTAACTCAGCTTATTGTAGAGTATATTTAGTATACTGATGATACTATGTAGTTTATACTTTAGTTGTTTACGTGGTGGGTTTAGTTACTGCAGCTACATACTATTAACACTCCTTCCCTTTATTAATGCTACCCCTATCCCCTCTTTTTGATGCTGCTAATCCTGCATAATGCACGGGCATAAGTAGTACTAATCACATACCTGCATTTCCCATATCCCCTCCCTTTGATGCTGCTAAACCTGCATAATGCACGGGCATAAGTAGTACTAAGCACATACCTGCATTTCCCATATCCCCTCCCTTTGATGCTGCGAATCCTGCATAATACACGGGCATAAGTAGTATTAACCACATACCTGCATTTCCCATAAATATGCTAAATTCCTTTTGATATGCAAATTATTTTGTCAAGGCGCCCTTTCCCCCCCTTCCAACCCAGATTAAATATACAATCCAAGCATGGTGCTGTTTCATTCAGACGCTGTCTCCCCGACAGACCTGGTCTTCACCTGAGGACGACTGCTTGCGTTGTGGCCGAAACGTCGTGAGAATTATTTTATTATGTTTTATTTTTATTATTTTATTATTTCCATTCTACGTGACTTTACCGAAAGAACCAAGAAGATGAATCCCTGCAGTCACGAAAGCTTTAAATCGAAAAATGAATAAAGCGCTCTAACTAGCATTTATCGTAAAAAAAAATGTCCATGTTTTTTACCCCAGTAATTACCCTGTAATCGCGAAATTTGTATGGGATAAGGGTAAAAGGTAAGGTAAAGGTAGGCTCGTTCTTTTTTACCTTTTACCTTACCTGCTAAAGGGTAAAAGGTAGGGTAGCGCGATTGTATTTGTGGTAAGGTAAAAGGTAGGGTAAAGTTTCTCTTGTTTTTTTTACCGTTTAACTTTTACCTTACCTTGCCGAGGCCTAGGTGCAGGGGTGGGTGGACGGGAGATGCAGGTGACGAGGAGCAAGGGGTGGTGGTGGCAGTTGGTGGGGGAGGATCGTGGTACGTGGCGGTATCAGGGGTCTTTGCAGGAAAAAGGGGGTACCGGGAGGTGGGGGGGGAGATGGGGAAGTGGGGATAGGGAGCGGGGTGGGGGCTTGAGTGTAGGAGTCAGGGAGGGGGGGGGTTGCAGAGATGGGGGAAGGGAGTGCTGTAGGAGGGCGGGGGAGCGGAGTTGGGGGCGGGCAGTATCTGCATCCTGTCCCAGACTGAGCTTGGGGCGCTGGCTTATCTCTCGCCAGCCACATGACGCTGTTGTTGACACAGCATTGTGGTGTCGGTGGTGGATGGGAGAGTAATGGTGGTAGTGGAGACAATGCTGGTAGTGGTAAACAGGGTGGTGGTGGTAGCGGAGATGGGGGTGGCTGGTGGTGATGGGTGTCGTGGTCGCAGAGTTGGTGGTGGTGGTGAAGATTGTGGTAGTGGTGGTAGCAAGTGTCGTCTTGGTGGAGATGGGGGTGGTAGTGATGAAGATGGGGGTGGTTGATGGTGATGGGGGTCGTGGTGATGCAGATTGTGGTGGTAGTGGTGATGGTGGGGCGGGTGGTGGTGATGGTGGGGCGGGTGGTGGTGGTAATGGCAGTTTTTCTAGTGGAGGATGTTATGACCAAGGCCACGTTTTTTTACCGTTGTATTGTCAGTAAATCTACAGCAATGTTTGTGTGGCCTTGAGAGAAACAATTAATTCGTGAATTCTCGGCTCGCAAGACTCGTGCAGGCACGTGTAGCATTTACGGATGTTGCGGCTTTCCCAAATTTTCATTCCCCAACTCCAAAGCATTCCCATCGTCCATTGGGATCACGCACACAGCAGCGATCACCGCCCCCCCACCGGCAGACGAAGCCCGCTTGCCGGCCAGGTGCCGAGTCACCTTGTGCCACACAGGGACAGCTGCAACTGGGGGTGCGACCTTTGAAATGTGTTGATATGTGAGATGTAATGCACTCCGAGATGATGCCCCCCCCTGCATATAGGAGGGCGGTACATCGAAAACAAAATCGTTATCATCTCTGCCATCGTTATTACGACAATCAACATTACCCTCATCATCATTATCTGTCGTCATCATCACTAACTCACCCACTTACCCACCCACTCAATCACCCTCCCACCCACTGAATGACTCACTCACAAACCCACCAACCCACTCACCAACCCAGCCACTCACCCACCCATTCATTCATTATTATTGCAGTCAATCATCGTCGCTATAGTTATCTTGTCATCATCACATTATCGTCATCATCACCGCTACCACCACTACCACCGGCGGCCCC
Organism: Lethenteron reissneri; assembly: GCF_015708825.2. NCBI lineage: Eukaryota > Metazoa > Chordata > Hyperoartia > Petromyzontiformes > Petromyzontidae > Lethenteron > Lethenteron reissneri. The sequence goes on from NW_026891392.1 coordinate 21,154, forward strand.
TGCCTCCTCCTCACTCCCATGCTCACCTCCTCATGATGGTCTTCTGCAGCTCCTTGCAGGTGACGCGCGTGTCGCCCGTGAAGAGGTGGCACACGACGAGGTGGGGCGAGGCGGCGACGAAGTGGAGGGCGACGTCGGGCTCGGGCAGTCCGCCCCCGCGCGACACCACGCACAGCCGTTGCAGCTCGGGGCAGCGCAGGAGAGCCCGGAAAAACGTGGCGCCCGCACTCACGTATGGCTGCTCCAGCCTGTGCCGGAGACAAGGGTGGGTGGGTGTGGGTGGGTGTGTGTGGGGCTAGGTGGGTGTGTGGGGGTGGGGGTGGAGGTGCGCTACGAACCCGGCGATCCAGGTTCGATTTCTACTCATGGCCACCACGAGTGACGATTATCTGAACCAGTCCTGGGCCTGCCCGAGGTCCACACGGCCTGAAATGAGTACCTGGTGCAGTGTGTAAACATCGCCACTGGGGAGACAAAGGCGGCCGGGCGTGGTCCTTACCACCCATCCCCTCGTGCACTGTTCCTGGCCTTCACGGGAGTTCTCGCGAACAGCACTTGCTCCAACAGTCTGTCAAGGCTGTACGAGGGATCTTTGTCTCTATTGGATGCGTCGGAAGGCGTATGGGTGGATGGCGGTCCTCGGCATCACCGTTTGCGTTGCAGTCGCACGATCGTCAAGGTAATTTGTTATAAACGGCCGTCTCCCGAAAGGCTCACGCCTGCAGACGGACGCCATAAGACGCCACGCCCGGTGGCCCATTGCCGCCCTACGGCTGCCTTTTCCGCTTGGGCACCCGTGCCGAGCCGAGCCAGGGCCATTTTTTTCAGTGCCGTGACGTGCCGATCCCCGGCGACAGAAACCTTCAGGTCGAGGGTTTGAATGGATCGCAGCGGCGGTGGCCTTTATCGCGTCACTGGCCCGAAAAGACTCGCACCGACGCCAACAGACTCGCACAGAGACCCACGGACCCACGTAGTCCAACAGACTCGCAAAGGCCAACAGACTCGCTTATAGGCCAATAGACTCAGAGGTGCATACACCCACAGAGGCTTATAGACTCATACAAAGGCCTATAGACTCGTACAGAGTCCTGCAGACTCTCACAGAGGCCCACAGAGTCTCGCAGAGGCCCTGCGATAAGGATTTGAGACTGTGCATGTGTGGGGGTTTAAGTTGCAGGCAGAGCTGCCCAGAGGTTTCTTGCGGCCTGGGGGAAAATGGCGCGCGGGCTCGCTCATCTCCTCATCCCCCAGGTCCATTGTGGGGTCCAGAGCAAATATCCCCTGTTGTGCACCCTGGCGGCGCTGTTTGCAGGGGCAATATCATCGTCGTCATCGTCGTGATCGTCGTGATCGTCATCGTAGCCGATCGTACGCCTGGGGGGGGAACTCACCGAAAGCTGTGCAGCCTCTGGCACAGCGCCAGCGCCTGGCACAGCGCCGGCAGGTACGTGGCGTGCGCAGGTTTGCCGATGTTCGCCAGGGACAGCTCCTGCAGGTGCCGGCAGCCCCGAGCGAGTGCCACCAGCCCGGTGCCCGTCACCACCTCGGGTGCCTGCCGGGGCAAGGTCGGTGGGGGCACAGGTAAGCCGAAGGTGGTTCCCGTTGTCGTTCGAGCGATCCGTTGGGATCTTAGTTGGAAAATGGGTGAGCTAACCCAACTGGCACTCGCTTGCTTGCTCCCCCATTTACTAATTCGCTTCTTCACTCACCTGATGACTGACCTACTTGCCCACCCACCCATTCATTCGCACACCCACCGACCAATCCCATCATTTTCTCACTCGCTCACACGTCAGCCAGGAACCGGCTGCCCCGCCAGCCGGGCGCAACCCCTCGCCCCCCCCCGGGTACCTGCGCCACCGTGAGCCGGCGGAGGTTCGGTAGCTGCCCAATGAGCGCCATCTCTGCGTCCCCGAACGCCGTGCCGTGCCCGCAGTGCCGCACTTGCTGGTTGGCCATTTCGAACCGCGGCAAAGCCGACACGAAGTTCGACGACACCAGCTCCAACTCGCGCAGCTGCGGCAGCCGAGACACCAATCCGGCAAACGGGCCAGCGTCGGCGGGGTCACCGGCTACGCCGAGCAACGCAACCGCCGGTGCCTCCGCCGCCGTCAGCGGCGCAGTCCTCATGACCCGCATCTTCTTGTCAAATCCGCGCGCCGGCATCTCCGGCGCCGCCCTCGGCGGTTCCGCCCGTTGTTCCGCTGATCCCGCGGCGTCTCCGCCGGATCGCAGACTCGGGCCGCGCCGGCGCACGTACACCGCCGGCGCCCGCCCACCAGCGGGCGCGTGCCCCGCCGGGGAGCTCGACGACACGGCGCACAGCGGCAACGCGAGCGAGCGCAGGCGGCGCAGGCGGGACAGCGCCCGGCACAGCTGCCCGGGCGCCGGCGGCGACAGCGGCAGGTGGACGTGGGCGCCGGCCAGGTTGAGGCTGCGCAGGCCGCGGCGGCACACGCGCGTCAACGCGTCCAGGAAGGCCACGGAGGCCTGCTCCGGGCGCTGGACCCCAAAACGGCCGAACGCGAAACCGCTCAGGTTGAGCGTCACCAATGAGCGGGCCGGGCTGGCGGCGTCGCCGTCGTGGTCGCCGTCGTCGTCGTTGCTGTGGCCCTCGTCTTCACGATCGGCGGCGCGAGCTCCGTCATCGCCGTCACTGCGGGCGGGGCCTGGCGCCGGCAGGGCGAGCATGTGCGCCAGGTCGAGGCTGCGCAGCGAACAGCGCGGGAGGATGAGGTGGCGGGGCCGGCGCAGGCGGACGGAGCGCAGCGCCGAGCCCTCGGCGAGCCAGGAGCGAGGGAGCTGCAACGACGCGAGGTCGTCGCTCTCGGCCACCGCCGACAGGAAGCCCGACATCCACGGAGTGAGCTCCGGGAAGCCGCAGGGCACTGACAGCACGAACGTCTGTCCAAGAGAGAGAGGTTGCATATCATCCATCGTCAGCATCGTCATCATCGTCATTAGCCAAGATCCATCTACTTCTGAATTCCACCTCCGAGAATTAACGTATAGGTCATGTGATCGATCGGGCTATCGCCGTCTCGTGAAGACGTGTGGCGATACGGCACTCCGCTCTGCCTGTAATTCATAACCCACCGAGAGAGAGAACGAACGGAGCAGTGAAGGAGTCACCTCCCAATCACAAATGACGTGGTGGAGGGGGGGCGGAAGGGGGTAGCAGTGGAAGAGTGACCGAGTGAACAACGGCTGGCTACGGAGGGATGGCAGCTGCAGAACAGGGGCTGCCACCTCCCAATTTACTGGCGGGGGCAGGAATGGGGCCAGAGGACTGAGAGGCGGTGGGGTGGTGGTGGGTGGTGGGAGGTGGTGGGGGGTGGGGTGGTGGTGGGTGGTGGGGGGTGGGGTGGTGGGGGGGGTGGGGTCGTGGTGGGTGGTGGGGGGTGGGGTGGTGGTGGGTGGTGGGGTGGTGGTGGGTGGTGGGGGGTGGGTGGTGGTGGGTGGTGGTGGGTGGTAGTGGGTGGTGGGTGGTGGTGGTGGGTGGTGGGGGGTGGGTGGTGGTGGGTGGTGGGGTGGTGGTGGGTGGTGGTGTGGTGGTGGGTGGTGGGGGGTGGGTGGTGGGGGGTGGGTGGTGGTGGGGGGTGGGTGGTGGGGTGGTGGGTGGTGGGGTGGTGGGTGGTGGTGGGGGGTGGGTGGTGGTGGGTGGTGGTGGGTGGTGGTGGGTGGTGGGGGGTGGTGATGCAGAGGGGAGCGTGGGTTCGCTCGCCATGCCGCTACCTCGATGCCGCTGGGTGGGCGCGACGGCAGCGACGAGAGGTAGATGCGCGCCACGTCCTGGTTGCTGAAGCCGGGCGCCAGCCGCACGGCGAACACGCGCAGGTGCCGGTAGCACGGTATGTTGCTCTGGCCCACCATGAGCTGCGCGGGGGGCAGCGCCCCCCCGACCTCGTCGCAGTCGGGGATCTCGAGGCGCAGCAGCAGGGTGCGCACGGCGACGCAGCACGGCACCACGCCGTACGACGGCGTCAGCAGGGTCTGGCGCAGCTCGGTGATGCGCGCCAACGCCTGCCGGCGGCGGCGGCGGCGGTGGTGAGATCGCGAGGGGGAAGATGTGCGAGAGAGGTGTGAGAGCGTGCGTGAGGTATCGTGCGGCGCGCTGATCTAACAGTGAAGTGCAAAGCTCAAAAGTGATTTCCTGCTGGAATCGGCGGCAAGGAGGTGTTAGCTTCTTGTTTACAGCCCCTACCCGCTGGTGGAATTTTCACTTGACTATGACGGGGGTGAGTCTATCCCCCCGACAAAGTAGTACCTATTTTATCGACCATGGAGGAAGAGACACTGGGCTCAGTCAACTCGCGACCTTTTCCGATTGTGAGCCGCTCGCTCTACCGCCGGAAGCACCTGGCCGGTTCTGGGCCAGCCGATTATTCAGAACGACGACAAAAACAACGATGGAAAATAAAACCGGAATTTGCACAGCGCTAACGACTATAAAAACTATGAACATTTTTTATTTAACCAGGTAAGGCCCACTGAGCTATATAGCTCTTTTTCAGAAGCGACCTGGCCATCACAAATAACGAAGTGGCTTATCACATGGAACGTTATAGCAGCGAAATACTCTAAAAGCATGTTACTAAATGTGGAGGGAAAAACCGGAGGACCCGGAAAAAAATCCACGCGACCATGAAGAGAGAAAGAGACGTGCAAACTCCAAATATACAGCCGGCGTCAGGGTCGGGATCGAACCCACGACCTCCTGCAGATAACGTCTCGCCACAGCGACGCCCCAAACAAACCTAAATGCTAAACAACACAACGGAGGATCGGCGCAACCTCGACACCACACCAGTGCGGAAAAAAACGTGGCGGTGCTGGACGGGGCCCGTCCACCTATGGCCACCAGAGTGGGGCGGGTGGGGGGTGGCGGAGGCAACCACGACAACAACGGCGACGACCGCTACCCACCGCGCGGGCCTCCGCTCCGAGCCGCGCAGCGTCGAAGCCCGGGCGCACGTCGATGGCGAGCGAGGCGAGTGCCGGGGCACCGCCGAGGATGCGGTCCAGACGCGTCGCGGTGAGAGCGCAGCCCGTCACGTCCAGCCGCACCAGTGAGCGGCAGCGGCACACCGCGTCCAGCACATTCGCCGACAGCCAGTAGCAGCCGCCCAGGTCGAGGTTCTGCACGCCCGGGCGCGCGCACTCCAAGATCTCGCGGACGTCTTGATCGGTCACCTGGTCCCGGGTGGGTGGGTGGGAGGGTGTCGACGGGAAGAGCAGAGAGAAGGGACGTGGTGGTGATGTGTTTCTTATACTCATAGCACTATCAATGTTTTGTTTTTCTATACGTAGGCTTTCCCGTTCAAAACCGTCATTCGGAATTGGTTTCTTTTGGGTTATACATTTTCAAGCCTAACGCTCCACCATCCAGCGACAGATCCAATCAAATCACGTTGTTATGTCATGGGAAAATATGTCACATTGGTTTGGTTTATAAACAAAACCGGAGGAGGAATGTTGGAGCAGCAAGGAAATATGTTGACAATATTTTATGTGATGCTTAACTGGAGATTACAACCAGCAAGATCAGTGGAGCTTTGTTAACACTCGATGTATAAATAGGGGACTGCAGAGCTTGGCAGTTTTGGCACCGGCTCGCCGCCTGGCTGGATGACAGCAAGTGGCAAATTGTCACTTACTTTGTGTGGTATACAGAAGTTTTGTGGGTTCCATCCTGACCCTGACGCTTGTATATTTAGAGTTTGCATGTTCTCCCCCCTTGGCTGCGTGAATTTTTCAGTTTTTTTCCCTCCACACTTAGAATCAACACGCGTTCAGAGTGTTTGACTGGCTATACATTTCCACGTGATTAGCCACTTTGTTGAGCGATGATTTGTTGCCAGGCTGCTTCTGAAAAAAAGCTACACACCTCGTAAGCAATTGCGAGAAGCAATTTCATAAACGATAACACAATATATCTGTCAAAAAAAAAACACATTCTCTTTTTTTATATTGTCGATGCTGGTTCGATCTCCTGGCGTGGCGGTCTGGACAAAAAATGTCCACGCTTCCCAAATCCCCCGTGCGCCTCCGTCTCCCGCCTCTCCCAAGATGCACGGCCAACGAGGGCAGAGCCGGCCACGTCGCCTCCAGACGGGGGCTCTCAGGAGCCGGCAGCAGGGCGAGCAAGGGATTGCAGAGCTGCGCCTTTGGCTTAGCCGAGGACATTTCACGAAGCGATAGACGCAACCGGGGAAAGGTGGGCGAGGACTTGTGAGTCGGGACTTATCGGCGTGTGGCACTACCACCAGAGTACATGCTACCGAACAATAATCCTACATTATTGCACCCTATATTCCTCGAATTCCATAAAGATATATTTTTTATATAGGTATATAATGGAAGTAAAAATGTTTTCATGGACATGGAAAATGAAGACGAGGTACAGCTGTTTCGTATTGAAACTAATCACTGAAGTGGCCCACAAGAAGTCATGACTAGCGGGGCACGGGCGTGAAATGTCACCAGGCCGGTGGTGGTGGCAGTGGCAATGGCGGTGATGATGATGGTGGTGATGGTGGTGGTGGTGATGATGATGGTGGTGGTGATGGTAGTGATGATGGTGGTGGCGGTGATGGTGACGGGTGATGGTGGCGGCGGTGATGATGGTGGTGGTGGTGATGAAGGTGGTGGCGATGATGATGGTGGCGGTGAGTGTGATGGTGGCAGTGGTGGTGGTGCCAGTGATGGTGGTGCCCGTGGTGGTGCACAACGGCCCCCGCGAGCAGCCTGCACCCCCAAACCTGGTAGACTCCGCTCAGCTTGATGTCGGCGAGGAGGCTGCGGTCCACGCTGAGAGCCCGGAGCTTCTGGTTGACCTTCCTCACGCTGCCCAGCAGGTCGGGGCAGGGCACGAAGCTGAGCACGTGGAGCAGCACCTCGTCGCTGAGCCCCATGAGCGATGGACCCTCGCTGCTGCTGCTGCTGCTACAGCTGCGACCTGGGATGTCCACTTCCATTACAAACCACAACCGTGACCTCCGATCGGCACGGTTGCCTACGTACGGCGCCAAAGAAGTTCAACGTTACGCGCTGGGGTGCCTGTCGTCTCTCCCAGGGCTTCTCCTCTCTCCACGTCTCTGCCTGGATACCTCCGCGTCGATCACACCTCTTCTCTCCCCGTGTCTCCCGACATCCCTGCCGCTCTCCCCTATCGACCGTCTCTCCACGTGTCTCTCCTCCCTGCGTCTCTCCCTCCTCTCTCCCCGTATCTCTATGTCTCCCCGTCTCTCTTTCCGTCTCTCCGTATCTCCCTCCTCTCTCCACGTCTCTCTCTCTCTCCCGGTATCTCTGTCCCCCCGTCTCTCCCCGTGTCTCCACTCTCCGATCAGCTGTTCCAGCCACGCGGGTTTTTTTGTGCCGTCAACTACTTCCGAGACGCAGGTGACGTCACGACCCGCGAGGGGTCGTCACCGCGAGCCGAGCAATCGCGAGCGCTTCGCTCGCTACCACCAAGGGTGTGGGAAAAAAAACTATTTAGTTTTTTGGCAAATTTTATTGGGTTATTGGTTTTATTTATTTAAAAAGATTTAGTTTTTTTGGCAAATTTTATTGGGTTATTGGTTTTATAAAAAAAACTATTTAGTTGTTTTGGCAAATTTTATTGGGTTATTGGTTTTATTTATTTAAAAATATTTTTTGTTTCGGCTAATTTTATTGGGTTATTGGTTTTATTTGGCAAATTTTATTGGGTTATTGGTTTTATTTATTTAAAAAGATTTTGTTTTTTCGGCAAATTTTATTGGGTTATTGGTTTTATTAAAAAAAATATTTAGTTTTTTTGGCAAATTTTATTGGGTTATTGGTTTTAATAAAAAAAACTATTTAGTTTTTTCGGTAAATTTTATTGGGTTATTGGTTTTATTTATTAAAAAAGATGTCGAAAAAAAAACCACGGTTTTAATCCGGCAAGTCAAGTTGTCGTCAATCGGCGGCAGAGTCATCGGATTCGCTGTCCTCTTCGATCATCTCGATCGCGCCGTGGAAGAAGTCGTGAATGTTGCTCTCGATGAAGACGGCCTTCTCCAACGACGCCACGCTCGGGCTGCACCTCCTCAGCTCGGAGTGAACGAAGGCCGTGGTGGAGAAGACGTTCCTCTCGGATGCGGCGCTGTACGTGGCGATGCTGGACAGCTCCACGGCGAATTTGCGCCACTCACGGCCATCGGACAGCCAATAATAATACTCCATCGGCGTCTTGAAGACCTTTAACCATCATCTTGTAGCGGAACGTGTTGTTTGTCTTCTCTTTGGTGGGGGCTATGATTATAGGGATTAACAGGCAATAAAACCGGATTTTTGGCCATCTGAGATGATCGTTTTTAAATCCTTTATATTAAGTTCGCTTGCTTGCTTGCTTGCGTGTTTGCGTGCTTGCTTGCTTACGACCGTGCAAATATTTCGGTCGTTTTTTTAACCCACTTCCCGTGATCCAATCGAGCTGACATTTTGCACACAGACTCGTTGTGCGAGACAATTAATGTTCGTGAAAATTTTTTTCCAAACATTTTACACTGTTTAGGGAAAACAAATTAAATATTTAATTACCAATTGCTTAATGGGGGCAGACAATCATCTGACCCATAGGTGGCAGCCATCTCAAGCCAGAGGACGAGAGGACTCTCGCCGCCACGCATATAAAGGATTTATAGTGAAAAACTTTGTTTTTACGGGTTATACTTATTTTTATTAAAACCGTGAAAAACCCGATGGAAAAAAACCCGCTGCTGCCAGCCTTGGCCACCACCAACAGCAATCAGGAGCAGCAGCCGCCGCCAATCGCCGCTAATTGGTGGTGACGTCACCGCCAATCGCCGCTAATTGGCGGTGACGTCTCCGCGGCGCTTGTGCCAGGCCAGGTGCACTCTGAGGCCACGTGAAGTGTCGAATGCTCGCTGCTGACAGGAGGTCACTTGGACAGACCCAGGTGCCACGGGTTGACTGACTGAGACGACTGGCAGATGCACCAGCTGTGCTCCCTATTTGTGCCAACTTGCTGGATTTTATCCGCCCGGCGCTCGGCTCGTTGTTGTGAGCGTCGCTCCTCTGCCCTCCATTGTTGTTGGAGGGCGATTTCCTCCAACTGGCCAGAAGCAGCGTCCTTCACGAGCCTCCTCCATAGAGGCCGATCTTGACAGCGCTGGTATCAGTTTTCGGCATGTCCACTCAGCTCCACATCCTCCTGTGCCGTAGCAGTCAATTTCTTTTCCAACTCGTGTCGCGCCCGTTTAGCCCCCTCTATCCGGCCAAACAAAAGCAGCTTGGGCATGCGGTGGCTGGGAATGCGGGCTACATGACCCAGACAACGCAGCCTTGCCCGCCGGAGGAGCTCACTGGTGGGAATGTGTCTAGATCTTTCAAGGATTTGTGAGCTCCTCACACAATCCAGCCTGACCGCCGATGAGCGAGTGACTTCGGTGAATTGGTGAGTGCTATAGATCATCAATCCTGTGTTTTTACCCAAAAAAGTTGGAGCTGTGTCTTTTAACCGGGGTTGTGTAATGTGTATGTGCGTGCATGCCAGATCCGTGTAACTTTACTGACACCGGGCACAAGTTTGGAGCGCGTTTTACTTCCTGGGACTTTTTTCTACAATCTGGAGAATCCCGTATTTGAGATTCCCTTCGTGTTGCTCCGAGGCTCATGGAGAAACACGACTGTGTGTGCTGGACACTGTATCGGACGAGTGAGTACAGACAAGACCGACCTAACGAGAATTACTCGCAAAGTCAAATGTCACATTTAATTTTGGTGACAAGAGTTGCACGTCAAACGTGAAATCAAATGTCCCACGACAACATAATGGCGACTCGCACGTTTGGAAAAATCTGGTGATGTTTTCGGAATTTCCGCTGCGTGGTCTGAAGTTTGACGTGTTACATATTATTATTACTATGTATTAGTCATCATATACTTCTGGTTTTAATCAAAATAATCTATGCCTCGAGTTTCATGGCTGGCTGCTGGCTGGGCTCTTCTCCACTGCAACAATAACTCTGTTGTCAGTGGCTACCGGCCGTTGCCACCGGAACTAGCTGGGTAAGGGGCCGTCCATAAATGACGTCACGCGATTTTGGACGATGTTTTACCCCCCCGCCTCGTCACACGGCATCACAAAAAGTCAGACCCCCCCCCTCAAATATGACGTCACAAAGCTCTGCCCCCCCCCAAAACCATATTTCCATTTTGAAAATAAAACCTGCCTCAAATCGCTTAACTATTGTCATTGTAGTGCGTATTTAATGTGGCGCTGCACTCTGATGTTGTCGGAGTGTTGTTATAACAATTAGTGTTGTTATAACAATTATATATAATTATTTAAAGTTGCGCATTTTGATGTGACGCCACATTTCTCAACCCCCCCCCCCTCGTCACACATCGTCACAAATGTCTAACCCCCCCCCCCCCCTAGGTGCGTGACGTAATTTATGGACGGCCCCTAACTGGCTACACGGAATTATCCGTTTAAGAAATAAACATTGCATTGAATTAAATTGGCGGAAAAACAAGTTCGGACGACATGTACTGGATAGGAACACGGAAGAAACGGGGGTAACGAACACAGACAACTTGCCACGGTTAATTTACAATTGTCCTTACGTTTCAATTTGTGCTCCTATTCATGTAATTCTTTCCCCAGAATATTATTATTTAAATCCTAGATCATGGAAAAACAAACCTCACAATACTGATTATCTTAGCATTTTATTATTAAATAAGATAACGGATTATGAGAAGAGCGTGGCAATGACAGCTGTCTGTCACTTTCCATTGCATTTCCGCAACGAGTTCTCTACTCGTAGTCAGACAATGTCGTTTTTTGTTCAATGCAGCCCCAGTAAACCATCCCTGCCCATGGAGCGTGCTGGCTCCTGTGGTACCAGCCGTGCCATGCAGGCCCTATAAACCCTTCCCATTGAACGCGCCTCGCCTTTTTGGCAGGGTCGCCGTTGTAAAATGAATCATTGGCTCAATGGACCTAACACGAACTAAACTAACTCATACTGAAGCATTATACAACAACGTATATAAGTAGGGCAACACGTCTCGAGAAAGCAATACAGAACTTGACACTGACGCCGTTCTGAGTGACGACAATCAACCTCCAAGCGCCGTAATATTAAGGGGAACCCACAGAGTGATGGTTCTTAACCTGGGGGTGCACGCACTCCCTTGGGGGGTGCGAGATGCCCTTCCTTGGGATGCGAGACGTGGGAAGATTTAAAAAAAAGTAAATCATTCAAACACAAATTAAGCACGGACAAGTAGGTACAACTACTTTGTTTCATGAAACTTATGTTTGTATTAACATTATAACATGTTAACGATTGGGAACCAAAGGGGTGCAAGGCTCAACTAAAGGTTAAGAACCAGTGCCATAGAGCATAGGCGCACAGTACAGTATAACATTTGGATATTTTTATACTCTTTGGTTCTTTCGGTAAAGTCACGTAGGTATAAAATAAATCACGACGTTTCGGGCGCAACACAAGCGTCCATCATCAGGTGGGAAAATATGACGGACGCTTGTGTTGCGCCCGAAACGTCGTGATTTATTTTATACCTACGTGACTTTACCGAAAGAACCAAAGAGTATGGATTCCTGCAGTCACGAAAGCTTCAAATTAAGATTTTGATATTTTGTTGTTGAAACTGTACCTGCGTTGGCCAGCACGTGGCTCGGATAGAGGCCTCTACCACCTGTGTAGGCGTGGCTATCACTCAGCCACAGACGATCCAGGCTCCACCCTGCTGAGATTGGTGGTGGTGGTGACGATGTTGATGATGTATTGTCAATGTTTTCAATGATGGCTCGTATCACAACTGCAGCCACGCAGTGGTTGCCTTTCCATTAATTGTATGCAATGAATGCACCATATCAGAAGAGGCGATTAAACCATCTTTGAGAAGGATATAAAAGTGGTGGTTGGGTGGGGGGCTTGCCTTACCGTTCATTGCTCTGCATCTTACGTTCCGCACGTATGTTGAACTTCTTTCGCACCGTACATAGCCAACCGTGCAAATCGGAAGTGCACCAACACATGGGCCCCTTGTGAAAGGAATGAAATGTACCCCCTCGCCCCCCCCATCTTTGTAGTGTGGGACCTGCCCCTCAACAGCCCCGGGTCAGTTGCACCACCCGTCCCAATCGATAGCCTTGCGACCGTCCAAACATACGAGTCACCATAAAAGCAAGTCTTTGGGTCTAAGCAAATCGATGGGCGTTCGTGGCTATATACACACGTCAGTATTGGCGCAAGTCTGTGGGCATCTGTAAGCATGTGCAAAAGTCCAACTTTACTCTTGTCGATTCCAAACACGTTGTACGGCATGCACACGAAACACAATGGATTTAAACGTTGTGTAATTAATCTCAATGTAGATGCCACTGGTTCTTCACGTTCTGCAGATGAAGATGCCACCACCATCTATTGTGCAGCGGTTGAACTTACGACTCTTGATCCGAACAGGCAGTTGAACATGAACAGGTTTTTTTCTCGCATCTCTGAAAGTTAGGAAGTCGAGTTCCTGTACAAGTTTCTGGATCCCCATACGAACCGTTGGCAATGTGCACAAGTATTTTGTGCTTTAAGGAAACCTATGGGTCTCAATGCACGCCTGCGGGTGCCCATTTATATCCATGGGTGTATGGCAGTGGGCCTCAAATGGGCCACGGTGCAAGGGATGAAATGGCTCCCACCTTGTCCAATAATTTCCCTTGCTCTTCACAGCCTGGCAGTGTGGGCACCTCTGGTGCAGTTAGTGTCTGTACACTTCAATATTTATGCCGACCCACTATGGCTGCTATGAATTCCCACATGACAAGCTCAGAGCTATCATTTGTGGCCGGGTCACTTGTGAAAAAGCCAATAGATGTCGCTAAAATATTTTCTCAGGCAACACCCACGTGCTTACCCTTTATATACTTCGCACTCCTATCGTGTTTTTGTATTGTTGTTGTAACTTTTCAATCCGCCCCCAACTGGACATCTGAAAAAAAGCTTTATTAGCTCAGATTCCACCAATATAAAGATCGATTCCTCATATAGCCTTAGGGCAAGTGCTTGTTAATGGGCACGTATGAAGGCCGGCACAGCACAGTGGGTGGCCAACACGATACCTCGCCACTTATTTTAAAAAAATGGGGATGTTTAGGCACATCAGGTACTCATGAAGGTAGTCAACCACGAAGAGGCCCAAGACCAGTTCAGATAAGCCACCACTTCGTTGGTGGCCACGAGTGGAAATTGAACTTGGGTCGATGGTTTTGTAGTGCAGCATGACAACCACAAGACTTCAACTCCCCACACCATTTCACAACACGCAACGTAAATCTTTGCAAACGTTTATTATTTCCAACTTACAATTTGCATAGTCTCATGCACTGGAGCATTGGTCAGACAAAGAATCTCATGGTTTCCGCAGTCAAATTTTACAATACACGTTTAAAGGCGAGTAACAAAAAATAACTTTCGGCTACAAAAATGTACATCAGGTTTTTTTAGGATTCAAAACAAAAACCAAGAAAATAAAACAAATTTGGAGCTGCTCACATTGACAGTCGGGCGGGGGGGTACCTACAGAGGGCTGCTCAGTGGATGGGAGGGGGGGGGGCAATTTGCCCCCCTGGTTCTTGAAAGGGGCCTCCCCCTTAAAGTGGCACTGCCACCCCCAAACCTCACCCCACCCCCATGAACCTCTGGGCAGCCCTGGCTATGCGTGACGTTGCCCAAACAGCAGGTTCATAAACATTCAACAGGGAGATGAATTTGCATTTACTACAACTTAAATACTAATTCAAATAATAACAAATAAGAATAACAGATAATAAAACAAAGACACAGCTTTACAAAAATCGTATTGATGATCGGTCATCGTCAGCTGGCATCGCCATTCCTCTCACGCTCGCTAGGGGTTGCCACCTCCCGGGTTCCAACCAGGATGGGTACACCACGGGAGGAAGAATAATAAGCGCATCAACGCTGCACGTGGATGTGTCGTCACAGAGTGCTGCGTTGTTGGTTGCGATGCAACCGACAAACCTGGACGTTTAATGTTCCGGGGACTGCTACCAACCCCACTCCACCCCCAACCCATAAAATGGATCAATGGTCCTGGTAAAGATTTGTTTTTAAACCAGGATAGGTGGCAACCCTATCTCCAACAGGCCTCCCTAACACCCCCCCCCCCCGCCCACATTTAAAAAAAGCAGCGAGTTGATTTGGACTACCACGATCTGCTGGCATTGTCAGGAGTGGGTAGAGGGGATACGATGGGGGTGGGGCAGTGGAAAGGGCAGTTTCCAGTAACATTTTTTGGCAGAGACGAAAAACCCTCAAAACGGCAGCCAAACCGCCAGCCACCAACTTTCCACCAAATCTGCGGTTGTCACTTTTCCCCCCACTTTAAAAAGCAAAAGCGAAAAAACCATTTCGGCAGAAAGTTTTTTTTTCCCGTCACAATGTCAAATTGGGTGCCGGGGGCCAAAGGGGGAGGGGGATGGAGCGGGTGAGGGGGGGGCGTTGCGTTTGGAGAGATTAGGGGGGGGGGGGAAATAACAGGATGGGTGGCTCTTTGGTCCGCTGTGGCGGTGCCCGTCTAGAAGCACTTGCGGTGGACGATGGAGGGCCCAGACTCGTCGTACTCCTGCTTGCTGATCCACATCTGCTGGAAGGTGGACAGCGACGCCAGGATCGAGCCTCCGATCCACACGGAGTACTTGCGCTCGGGGGGAGCGATGATCTGCGAGAGAAAGAGACAGCGGCACGGCAAGCAGCGGTTAGCGATTGGTCCAATCGGCACATTCGGGATTCTCGCCACCGTTTAGAATGAGATGCAAGGAGGGGGGGGGGGTGTACGGCAACGTTGCTTATGATGGGACCAGCTGGGCACAGAGGTGCAGACAAGTACGTGGAGTGGTACTGCAGCAGAGAGCCACGCGATCGATCGGCATTGGGCCCCCCCTCCCGGTGCACAGAATGGAATCAAGCCCCCCACATCCCCAGCACGAGTCTCCAGGGGTCAGGGGTCAGTAGTACCTTGATCTTCATCGTCGGGGGCGCCAGGGCAGTCACCTCCTTCTGCATGCGGTCGGCGATGCCAGGGTACATGGTGGAGCCTCCGGACAGCACGGTGTTGGCGTACAGGTCCTTGCGGATGTCCACGTCGCACTTCATGATCGAGTTGTACGTCGTCTCGTGGATGCCGGCAGACTCCATGCCTGTGTGGCGAGAGACGGGGAAGGACACACGCAAGCAGGGTTGAGACTCGAGAACGCAGCGCAAAAAAATAAATGTCATAGCCTCATGTGGTCCACCAAGTCAAATTGGAACTGCTCTAGGGTCCGAGCTCGCTTTCCTTGCTTGGGAGGCATCAAAATCTACAGCTCTGATGAGACCAGCAATAGGAGGGGAGGGGAGCAGGGGGGTTTAGTGGGCACACACAAACTCCATCCACTGCCGGCCTGAAGGCCCAGCTCACCGAGGAAGGACGGCTGGAAGAGAGCCTCGGGGCAGCGGAAGCGCTCGTTGCCGATGGTGATGACCTGCCCGTCGGGCAGCTCGTAGCTCTTCTCGAGCGACGAGGACGACGCGGCGGTGGCCATCTCCTGCTCGAAGTCGAGCGCCACGTAGCAGAGCTTCTCCTTGATGTCGCGCACGATCTCACGCTCGGCCGTCGTGGTGAACGAGTAGCCGCGCTCCGTCAGGATCTTCATCAGGTAGTCGGTGAGGTCGCGACCGGCCAGGTCGAGGCGCATGATGGCGTGGGGCAGCGCGTAGCCCTCGTAGATGGGCACCGTGTGCGACACGCCGTCACCAGAGTCCATCACGATGCCGGTGGTGCGGCCGGACGCGTACAGAGACAGCACGGCCTGGATGGCCACGTACATGGCCGGGGTGTTGAAGGTCTCGAACATGATCTGTGTGGGGGAGGGAGGAGAGAGAGGAGACCTTTGTTAGAATGCGCAAAAAATTGATCGAGATCAGCGTACGAGTTTTTGGTCGCAAATTTACTACGACGTCGACGAAACTGAACGGCGTCAGCAAGCCCCCACGTCCTGTTCGGCTTGGTCCTCCGCCAGGCAGGTTGATTGCCCGAGGTTTCCCTCCCACGTTGTACGAACTCACGGATTGGCCGAAAAACACCTTCAAATTACAAAAAACCCAAACGCAGTAGGACTCGCCTGATAAAAAGTCCTACGACTCAATGGCTTTCCTGGATAAATACCGGCCAAGTAAATTCCTGACTGTGCTGTTGATTTCCTTAGTGCAATGCCGAACCGTGTCCACCAGGTGGCGAGACAACTCTGCTGTTAGCGTCGTTGTGAACACGCTGGGTTGTCGGTTTAAAAAAAAAAACTGATTTTTTTTTAAACGGCTCAAACTATTGGTTATAAATTAACTGTAAAAAAATCAAGCGTCATTTGTGGAGAACAAGATGGAAAAAGCAGACAAACACGGCTCTCCTCACATATCTCGCCACAAAAATCTATAAAGGATTTTCTTATACCGCTTCATGGGAGTGCATTTCAGGAGCAAGCAAAACTCTGGACCGGTTTCGACATGCAGCATCTCATCAGCAGAGCCTCGGGTTGTAAATAAATAATGATCAATACTATAGGCCGTTCGGTTCCTTCTGCTAAAAAAAAAAGACTTTAGACTGTACAATTAAAGTTTTTGCGAGTGCCGACAGCCGGCCAAGTCCAAAACATGTGACGGAGTTAAAAAAAATGACATTAGATTACTGGGCAATTTGCAAAACCCATGCGTAACGTAGTTCCCCCCCCCCCACCCTCAAGATCGGAGGCACAAACGTTGCAATTGTTCACAGCAAGGTCCCGTCCACTCGAGGTTAGTCAAGAGAATGACAAAACGCACACGAGGAGAAGGGCACGAGTAAAGTTAAAGGAGATGGATGCACACGGCAAACAAAGGAGGCAAACAACATTGAACAATCAACAGCAGGCAAATCAAAGTGGGGAAAATGAAACCTTGATGTAGAAAGGTAGGCCACAGTCAGCCTGGAATCTGCAGAGACCCAAAGAGGTAATAAGGAACAAGAACAATGATCAGTTGCGGATGGGTCTGCACACAGCCCCCTGCCCGATCTACTGCTGGATGAGGGCCTCCTCATAATCATGTTAGGGTTCATCACTTCCATCACGCTGCTCAGTGGGAGTTGGCGACGGCAACGCAGGAGCATGGAAGCTCTACACAGTACTGCCCACAAAGCCTGCGTCCAACTATGACAAAACTCCTCATTTTGCAAGCCTAGAAAGGCCACAAAAAATGGCAGTAGGGAACACCCGGAGCATCCATGTGGAGGGCATAGGCCAGGGTAGTTCCTACATAGCATTCTTTTCGTGGCAAAGAATAATTGCTGATCGGCCAATTCAAAGGGAGACCTGGGATCTGCCAAAAGTGGGCGTATGAAAAAATGGGCTATTTGCCACCTTGCATTCTTCATCTGGGCCTACCAGGGGGAACCTCAGGACGGCCCCTGGTACCACTGTCAATCCAGTCAAAAACTCCCCTGGGCTCACCTGGGTCATCTTTTCACGGTTGGCCTTGGGGTTGAGGGGGGCCTCAGTGAGCAGGACCGGGTGCTCCTCGGGTGCCACGCGCAGCTCGTTGTAGAAGGTGTGGTGCCAGATCTTCTCCATGTCGTCCCAGTTGGTGACAATGCCGTGCTCGATGGGGTACTTGAGGGTAAGGATACCACGCTTGCTCTGTGCCTCGTCACCCACGTACGAGTCCTTCTGGCCCATGCCAACCATCACGCCCTGTAGGGAGGGAGGAAAACACGACACGCACACGGTGAGGATTTGGGTAAGAAGCGTTTGAGGGTATTTGGGGAATTGGATTTGATGCATGGGGATACCGGGGCGTTCTGCAGAGGGTGGAGCATTGAGCGATTATAATTTATTATAGCTATTGTATTGCCGCTCTAAAGTGGAGGTTGGTGGTCTTTGAAGACATCCTACCTCTAGCCCTATGTGCCCTGCTCACCGCTACCACTGCTGTACACCCACAACCCAAACCCTGTCCGAGGAGAGGTAGGGGGTCTAAAGGGCATGGGCAGGTACCCGAGGAAGGGGTGGAGCGCCTAAGGCGGAAGGGGCTGGGTCTACAAAAGGTGAATTTGTCGATTTAAGTTAAAGTAGAATCAAATACGTGCACCAGGAAGCTGCTTAACTTTAGTGATGCAGATGTTGCGGGCAAACTGGCATCCTTCAAAATTGCAGAGGAAAGTCTTGGGGGCTGAGAGTGTAGGCGCATGGACCATGGGGTGTGTGGGCTAAGTGGGTGGACAAATTAATGTGTGTGGATGGGGCGAGGGAGTAAGTGTTGGTGACGGCGTGAAAGTGCCTGTGCATGCACATGCCTGAGCGTGTGTAGGCTGGCGGGTGGGGTTCAGCGTTAAGTGTGCGAGTTTGCCAAGTGTGGGCGGATGGTTGAATGGGCGAGAGAAAGTGCGTGGCTGGGCGTGTGAGAGCTAATTCGCAGCAAGGGCACTTAGTGGGTGGACTGGTTGGGCGAGGGAGCAATCCAGCAGGCCAGATTTTTGGGGGTGAGGAAGAGTCCTCACCTGGTGGCGGGGTCGCCCCACGATGGATGGGAAGACTGCACGGGGTGCGTCGTCCCCGGCAAAGCCGGCCTTGCACATGCCGGAGCCGTTGTCCACCACGAGCGCTGCGATCTCATCGTCCATCATAGTGCCGGTTGATCGGTGCTAACCACAAGAGCTGTGTGGACACAAACACAATGGAAAACATGATAAGCATTTGTTGCAAATGGATGGATAACCAAA
This sequence comes from Lethenteron reissneri, assembly GCF_015708825.2. Taxonomy (NCBI): domain Eukaryota; kingdom Metazoa; phylum Chordata; class Hyperoartia; order Petromyzontiformes; family Petromyzontidae; genus Lethenteron; species Lethenteron reissneri. Next base: position 39,985 of record NW_026891392.1, read on the forward strand.
AACGCAAAGATGCCATGCATAGACTTAAGGCTATTGGTGAAAGTCCTGTTTGGGAGCAGCTGTGAATGCCGGCACACGAGGGCGTGGGTGGCCATCACTTCCCGTCTGCCTACTGGCGATGTTGTTGGCACATTGCTCGAGTTGAGTACTCATTTGAGGCCGAGTCAACCCAGTGGAGGCCCAGGATCTGGTCAGATAATCGGTCACCGATGTTGGCCGCGAGTGAGATTCGAACTCGGGTTGCCGGAATCGGTATAATGCACTTTTTTTAAAATCCAGTTTTCATGCCTGTGGATATAAACTAATTTGCCGATGTAGTTTGTAACCACCGGGCAAGCGGCTACACGATACCGATTAAACTCAAGAGGTTGTTTAAAAAAATAGAAATCACATGATAAATTTGCATACTAAAAAACGGCACTGTTTAAAAATCACTGTACACTGAAGCAATTATGGTGTTAACGAATGATACCCGGCGATTAGACGACCTAACCATTAAGTTGCAATCGCTACTTTAAATATATTTAATTTATAAACGGCCACCATGAGCAAAAGGGTTAGCGGCAGTTATTTTAGATTTCCTTTAAAAAAAAGGAAACATCACCGATTAATGCGTAAAGCTTTTTTTATCACATGCCGTATTTGATGTATACACCGGTGGGAGCACGAATAAAACAAAATCTACAGCTGGAATTATTTCGTTTAAAAAAAAAATCGTAGTCCACCAACTCGTGGTCGACTACTCGGGGGGCCTTGACAAAAGGGCGGGAAACCGCCTCCAGGCGACGCCCAGTGGTGACGTCACCAAGCCCCGCCCACCACGTCACGTGTTGTCCAAACGAGTCGAATAATCGAACCCGATAATCGGCGGAACGGCATTGTTCGAATTATAATAATCAGCCCCCTCGTATATAGTTACACGACAATACCGTCGACCGAACTAAATAAACGTCAACGCCCCGTGGTGAAAAGCATTTACTAATAATCATAAATTCGCCCAACTATTTAAATTAACTCTCGTTTGGTAAAAATGGGATTTTATTTTACATATCTAATTATTAGGCTTCTCGAAGTATCAAGGGCCACTGTTCAAAACGTCACCCATTTATATAGATTCCGAAGTCTACACGGCATGGATAATTTGTCATCTGTTAAACACCGACATCGCCACAGCATCGCAATCCCCCACAAAAGACGTTTAAATTAAAACATCGATCAATAATACTTTACCCCCAACACGAATGAATAGGCAAACGCACAAAATGGAGAAAACCCTCCCACGTGGTCACGCGGTTCAATTTTTGTATCGAGCAGCTTTGGGGTGCGGTCGCAGAGCCGTGAGCCAATGGGAGCGCAGCGTCTCGTTGTGCCCTTATATGGTAACAATGGGTCACAGCCACGCCCGAAACGTCGAAGGGGAACACCCCCCACCCCAACCCACCCCAACACTTGAGGCTCAAAAAAAAAAAGCTTATGGATCTCATTAGCGGAACTCAAACCCAAAACCCATTCCTAACATTTTATATTGATTATTATTGTTGCACAACCACGAACAACGCCCCGAAACTGGGGCGGATCGAGGTTTGTAGAGCCGTTGAAGGTTCGTACAATATAATTGGTGGCTTTCATTAACAGACGAATTTGGTAGCGGATATCATTACCACCCCACCCCTTCTTCGCCTTTACTTCCTTCTGCTAGATTCGAATTGCAAGTAGCAATGTCTGCTCCATCGTCTAAACAACCGCCATAAAATCTGCCTTCCAAGTCTCACCTTCGTGGCACAAAGTCGACACGTCTTTTTAAAAAAAATTTAAAATGGACCGCCATCACGGTCTCACCACAAGCAACCATCATAATCCGTCTGGCTTTCGGGGCTTACAAATTCACCGTTACTGGGGGATGGGGTGGAGTGGAGTGGTGAGGTTTGGAGTCCAGCAAAATCAATATTTGCCAAGAAAAAAAACGGTTGGAAGCAAAGTCCTGGCTATTGGTTACCGGAATAAAGATGGTGGGGGGAGGGCATGTCTGCCTCTGGGGTTGGCAGGGAGAGTAGGGCGAGGCTGGGGGGCTGGGTGGATGGGTGGGGAGACAGCGCCCCCCCCCCCGCCCCACATCTGTAGGGAGCAAGCGAGCGGCTCCTCCACCCGGCACGGAGACGTGACCGGCATTGTAATCGCGCTCGGTGCCATCTGCACTGCGCACAGAATCCGTCCAATCGGGAGGCGCCCGGGCTGGGTGCCCTTCACGGACACACCGACCGCGTGGCACCAGAATTCATCAATTTCACAATCGTCGCCATCAGCAGCAGCAGCAACTGCTGCTGATATTGCTATGGCATTGGCAGTTGCGCAAGCGGCCATCGAAAGATTTAACGGTTTCATCGGCATATTTAAGTGGGGGCATCACTTAGCGTTCGCGTAATCGTGGGCTGCCATCATCGCTAGCCGCAGGATAAGCAGCAAATATATTTTCACGCGTTCCCGATGCACTCGTTCGATCAGAACACCGATTTTTATGGAATGCAAGAAGCCGGACGAAAGATTTCATCGATTAAATCGAGCGAGTTAAGAACGTTTATCTTTTAGAAAGCGTCAATTGCATGCGTACGCGTTTAGACGGAAATATAACACTACACCAGACGCAATTCAATCGGGAAAAGAAACAAAAATCATTTCAGGCAGGCGAGCAGACAGGACAATCGAACCGAGAAGCCGGATGGCCAAACGGATAGCCAGCCAGAGAGAAAGACACGCAGGTATAATTAGGACGGATAATCCGACAGACGGGCCAGATATAATCCGACACATAGCAGCAAGCGGACTTGGAATGATAATAAAAACACACAGGCAAAACGATTGTCGCAAGGCAATTTAGGCATTCGAGAGAAGGGAGCGGCTCAGATTTGGCGTCTCACCGTGATGAGAAGTAGGTGCGGCAGGTCCGTGCGAGCGGATCGAGTGGGAAGAGCGCTGGGTGATGCGGCTTTGTGTCGCACGCGCTTTTAAAGAGGCGACCGGGCTTACGAGGCTGCATAAATACCTCCTTATACGGGCATGCATAGCCAGCAGCTCTCCCCATTGGATATTGAATCTCCACATTGCTAAACTAACCCCAAGTCACCCTCCCTTCTCCCTTCCCCCACCCCCCACCGCCTTTACCACCGCACACACGCACACGCATCCCTCCCACCACACTTCTTCTCTTCCTCTTCCTCCTCCCCCCCCCATCACACACTCACGCAAAGGCAAAGGTTCCCCGTAAAGGCTGGCACAGACTGTTGGGGCAAGTGCTGTTAGCGAGCACCTATGAAGGCCAGAACGGCACGCGAGGGGGTGGGTGGCCAGCACCACGCCCGGCCGCCTTTGTGTCTCCATAGTGGCGATGTTTTACGCACCGCACCAGGTACTCATTTGAGGCTGAGTCGACCTAGGCGTGGCCCAGAACCGATTCAGATAATTGTCACTGGTGTTGGCCGTTAGTGGGAATCAAGCTCGGGTCGCCGGGTTTGTAGCGCAGCGCGCTAACCGCTACACTACCGCTCCCCACATACACACACAAGCATGCACACACACAGGCACACACACAAGCACGCACACACAAGCATGCACACACACACAAGCACGCACACACACAGGCGCACACACACACACAAGCATGCACACACAAGCATGCACACACAAGCACGCACACACACAAGCATGCACACACAAGCACGCACACACACAAGCATGCACACACAAGCACGCACACACACAAGCATGCACACACAAGCACGCACACACACACTCACAACTGTCACCCTTCTCCCTCCCCACATCAACAGCACTGCCACGCCTGACACCCCACGAGACTCGAAACACCCCCCCCCCCACCAAAACAAAGACAAAGGCCCCCTGTATTGCCTGCGATTGTTATTGAGGGCAAGTGCAGTTAGCGAGCACCTTCGAAGGCCATAACGACACGCGCTCTCAAAGGGATGTTGATTCGTCTTGCGTTCCATCACTGCTCCTGAACACAGACCCAGAGGTCCAAATGCGCCAAACAGCCAGCAACACGCAGCACTTTTCAGCTTGCGATGGATGAGAGTTAAACGCGTTCCTTGAATTTTGTTTTGCTAATACCATGCACCGGCCTGCCTCTTGTCTCCCCGGTGTTGATGTGCTTGACACATTGCAATTGGGATGACACGTATCGGAAGTGCATTGGGAAACAGAAAAGAGGAACACGTGCATTTCAGAGAACACAGGGCAGGCTACAGACATGATCCAAACTACAGTGTTACGAGAAGTGGATTTGGGCGTCACGGCTATGATGGTGGTTGGCGGTCTAGAATAATAACGGAGTTGCAGCTCAGGGAACGGATGGGACGTCCAGCCGAAGGAGACGGAGCGATTAAATCAGTTCGTGTACTGGCGAGAGCTCGGTGAATAGTGGCATCGCAGAATCCCCCCTTTCACCAAAACGCACTGACCGGCGTGGTGAAGTATGGTCAAAGAACGCGAATGACCCACGTGGCACGGAAGAGGCCTTCATCCAGCAGTGGCTTGATCATGACTGACGATGACTACGACGACGACGCTGACGATGCGAATGAACGACATAAAAATAGTATCGTGAATCCGAATGATTCACAACAACATCACCCCATAAACCACCCATCACCACCCTACATCAACAGCACGCGTGTGCCCCCCCCCCCCACTCCCTAACATTGCTCAATCATCACCATTACCATCACTCAACCGCCCCCCCATTCACCCACCCACTCACTCTAGCATTACACGTGCACAGGACAAACCAGTTTCGTTCAACGTGCCCAGAACCCTCCGCCCTGATTATAATGGGAGTTAATATTCCGTACTGTACCGCGTATCCCGACTAAACCACTGAGCGTTAGGGGGAGCAGCTTCCATTCAGAAGGTTGACAGCCTCGCTCAAGGGAGGCGGAAGGGAAGTTGACTTCAGTGCGTTGATTATTTATTTACATTTAGCGACTGAATTACCGTTTTCTGTGTGGGTTTTTTTGCACTTGTATCGTGTTCTTTTTGTGTTCGCTCTTGTAACTTGCTGAGCCGCTCGGATTCGACATCTGTGGAAAAAGAGGTTTTATAGATCATCGGATTGTGATTGTGATTCACTCATCAGCCCACGTTGTTGGGGGGTCGATACAATTCGGGACCACGTTGCAGGGAAGTCTGCACACTGTGGTTGTCCTATGGAGAGACTCGCCCCCGCCATGGGAATGTGGGATGTCCACCAATGGCTCAGGGCTGTAATCAGGACAAGAGAAACAATGCCTCAATGCTCACTTGAGCGGCAGAAAATCACTTCGATTTTTGATTGTCTATCTGAGCAATTCGACTCACGGATTCGTTCCGTGTCTTCGCCATCGCGGTTAATGACAGCGCCTCTAGCGGTTGCAGGGGTGACATGAACCCAGTACAGCTCGCATCATTATCATGGACAGCCATCCGAATCAGAAAGGTTTTATTCGCCATGAAAGTTCGCACAGACAAGGAATTTACTATGGCAGGAAGGTGCATACATTCAACATGTAGGAATCTTAAAACTTAAATAAGTGGTATACAGTCTAACTATACTAAAGTTACACAGTCTAACTAATACTAAGGGGCTAAAATATTTTTAAAAATTTCATAAATATACAATATAAAATGTAAATTAGCCGTAAGATACAATCTTAAAATACAAAAATACAAATAGGGTAACATGTTGTAAAGATGGCAAGGTGTAATTTTGTAGATAAAATGTTAAAGTAAGTGTAAAAGTCATTTTAAACCCTTGGCCTTGCTGAAGAGGCCAACAGCGGATGGGAAGACATTGTTTTTATGACGTGAGGTTTTGGTCAGTCATGGGGGTTACTTGGTCTTACTTCACCACGCTGGTCTCAGTGCAGATTGGTGAAGTTAATGGGGGGGAGGGGGGGGCAGGACCATTCAAAACATCGCTCGCCACTGATTTTTTGCCGTATCCAGGAGTCGAGCTCAGGTCGCAGATGTTCACAGTGCAGTGCGCTAACCACTGTGCCACAATTCCACCATAGGGACGCTTCACTGAGCAGCCTCGAGCGTCTCTGTTCAGGAGGGTCCTGCCGCATTGACATGTTTGGCCAATTCCGTTCCTGTAATGGGGAGTTTGGCTTCGCGTGCGAGGAATCCGTAGCAACCGGACTGAACCCACTCCGCACGGACTGATTCACGAACCCGCTTACCCCCCACACCTTCATCGACTGGCCAGTTATCAGCTCGGGGGAGCTGAGCACTTTCGGAAATCTCTCCGTGATCCACCAGCCCTTCGGTCACTGGTGTGCGTCGCGTCGCCGCTCAGAGCACGTCATTATCATCATCAGCCATCATATATCCACTGCTGAATGAAGGCCTCGTCAAATCACCGCCTTATCTCGCGATCTTGGGAGTTACCTGTTCCTCCGGTTATAAGAGGCCCTGGAAAGTAAGGCGCACCCCATCACGTTTGCCCAGTGTCAGTACAGTTCTACAAATCTACCCACAAAGACCACTAAAAAAACAAAGATCCCCCGTATAGGCTTAACAGACTGTTTGAAACCAGTCCAGAGGTGTTTGTTTGGACTGACTCAACTCTGCCGATGAGACGCTGGATGTGGAAACCGGTCCAGAGTTTTGCTCGTACTGACTCAACTCTGCTGATAAGTTACGGATACCCAGAAGGCCATTCGGCTGATGGGATGTGAGGAGAGACTGGCGTGTCGACTGTTCTGTTGAACAAACACGTGCGGACTTGTGTGCATGACAGTCGATTTATAATCAATATTATCAATCGACTCATCGTGTTCGCGGGGGTGACACCAACACCGTCGGTGTGCAATTGTACAGCCACGTTCACCAATGCCCCGAGGCAATGAACGTGAGCAAATGCGACTCGTAAGCCCATACTTGGCCAATTCTGTGTTGGATTCATCGCGTGACGCCGTGTCTTATGTAATCTCAGGCGTGTGTCGAGACGGTAATAGGGTCACTATGGCGTGGGCGCCATCTAGGGTCACAAGCCCGGATTTGGGTTTCTCGGCCTCTCCCTGATACTGGCGTAGTTAAGGCAGGGAAGCGGGCCCGAGAGGACATCGTCCTGTTGACGGGTAGAGAGAGAGGACACATGAGGACGTGGCCGTTGGGTGAAACTGAGAGGGCACGTGACTGGCACAGGGTAGCAAGGGGGCCCAAAAATGGGGCTTGAGGGACACGTGACACTGACGCCAGATCCTTCTGGAAAGATCCAGAGGGGGGCGTGCCCGGAGGCGGAGCGAGGCCACGCTCGGGAGGATAAGAGGGATGGTCGGAGAGCAATCGCGGCTGCATTGTGGAATCAACTCGTCGGTCTTCGGTCGTCGTTTCAGTCTTGAAACCCGTTGTGGTTCAGTTAACCAGTGATAGTTACGCAGTGACCCTGTTGGCGTTATGGAATAAACGTGTTGCCTACTAGTACAGTGTGTGCCTCCATAGATCACACAACACGTGTGTTATTATTGTTAAGTGGAGGGGTTAGCGCAGTGGTTTTCACACCACGCTACTATGCACCCGACATGAGTCTGATTCTGACTAACATGAGTGGCGCGTGATATCTGAGAACCGATTCTAGGGAACTCCACCCAGCCGCTCCCAACCCCCACTACCCTTTCACCGAACTGCAGTGACCAGCGTGGTGAAGTATGGTCAAACAACCCCCGTGGAAGAGGCCTTCATCCAGCAGTGGATTGACAAAAGGGCTGTGCGGGTTAATGATGTAGGCGGGGGATCATAGATGTTGAAGCAAAGTACAGCACAACAATTGATTTGTCTCCACTGCGTTCTGCTGGCAACGTAGTCCCACAGCAGCCGATAGCAAACCTGTTGATGACCGCCCGTTCAATCACTATTCAGGCTCAACCCTGCTTTGGGGCCGTCCATAAATGACGTCACGCACCTACGGGGGGGGGGGGGGGTCAGACATTTGTGACGATGTGTGACGAGGTGGGGAGGGTTTGAGAAATGTGACGTCACATCAAAATGCGCAACTTTAAATAAATATAGACAACACGTTCTCCTTAATTAAATATACTTTTTAATAAATGTTTTCTCCTACAAAATCAGAGTGCAGCGCCACATTAAATACGCACTACAATGACAATGGTTTAAAGCGATTTGAAGCATGCTTTTTTTGGGGGGGGGGGGGCAGAGCTTTGTGACGTCATATTTGAGGGGGGTCTGACTTTTTGTGACGCCGTGTGACTAGGGGGGGGGGGGTCAAAAATCGTCCAAAATCGCGTGACGTCATTTATGGACGGCCCCTTTGCCAGATCTGGCGCATTCTCGCCGATTCGATTTCTTTCTGCGTCACTATTTGAAAAAAAAGAGACGCTGCAGAAGGCCGGATGGCCGAAACGTCCATTTGATTTGGCACAACAGCAACAATAACAACGGACCATCCATGTATGTATGCATGTTAAAGTTATTTCGCGCCATAATCGGAGGAGCGTGGGGAAGGACAACAAATTGAACACAAAAAGCAGTTCTAAAGAAACGGGTTTATAATCTTGATGATTTTAAAGTGCATAGCTCCAGTAGCTTCCTAATATCGGAAGGAAGAACGTTCCAGACGGCCGCGGGTGTGCATCTAAAAGCGCGCCATGCAGTTAACCGTCTTTGTTCGATGGCCGCCTCAACAGATGTTCTAATTAAAACGTGCGTTAATTGTATAATTGATAGGTCTCCGTGGATTCAGCTATACTGACGCGCGCATACATTGCTTCGCCACGCTAAATTAACTCCTTCATTTGACGTGCACATCTGCAGACGTCGTCAGCTGTAATTGATGATTAAACGTAATCGGCTGATTGTTTTTTTTCCCCCTCTTAAATCTAAAACGTGGCCACGTGTTTGTCGTGAAAGCCAGTGATCATTTCCACTTAGCAAGGATGCGCCGTATGTACCGGATCATAAGACGCACCCCCAACTCGTGCCCGGTGTCAATACAGCAGAGCTGACACACACACACCTAACGTATGATAAGATGCACTCCAAACTTAATAACACTGGCCTTAAGATAATTAAAATCTATAATATTCCACAATTTGGGCAATGTTCTTACTTCAAAGTACATCATTTGTGCTGTGACAAAGTTTTTATATCTGTTATGAAGGCTTTAAGTGCTATCTAGAAGGGCTATTGCTCAAAACGTCGCCTATTTTTTTCTCTTACGACCACAGTGTTGTATTCATAAATGTGTAGATATTTTAATATATAATATACACAACATACATCCTGTTCGTCTCAGCCTTAGATGAATCGATTCACCGATTCCAGTGGCCATCAGCACGAAGACACGAAGCCGTAACGCCGTGGTACAGTAATAAAATAAGATATAAGTAAATAAATATATATTTCAACCATCATTGCACCACAGCCCACACACGTTTTCCTGTTACTACCTCTTATGACCAGAAGTGAACATCGAGACCACTTTTGACCGGAAATGTTCTTAATTTACTCAACATCTCGTCCGGGGCTATGACAAAATTGGCCGGAATGCAGCTGAACCCGCCACAGTTGAGAAGCTGAGCGGGAGTTTGAGCCTTGGAACCCGCTTGAATGATGGTGACCGCCGTGCGTGAAACAACAACGACGGCACACACACACAGAGAGACGTGATAAGCGACTAGGTCTAAATCTACTGCGGAGGGTACATTGTCAGCGGGGTGGCCCTGCATTACAGTGAGCTGTTGGACTGTATTATGCTGCCACGTCTATGTTCTTCACCAAACCTCGTTGACCAGCGTGGCCCAGTAATGGTCAAATAACCCGGGTGACCCCTCCCAACCCCTCCATCCACACAGAGTCGGGATGCACTCATCCAGCAGTGTATTGACAAAAGGCTGTACGTTGTTGTTGTTATTATAACAATTCACCACCTCCACCGCCACAAATGAATGAGATACCACGATGAATTGTCGTAAATTCATTCACAAGTCGATTCGTCTTTTCTCTCTCTCTGTCCCCTCGTTACGAGCACGTTATTTCTTTCTCGAGGGAACCCGCACACCGGACAAACACGAACCACCCCACGACAAAGATATAAATAAACTATGAACTCATCTTGAGAAGAATAATAATAATCATAGATTTTAAAACGAATCGTCACACCCCACATTCATTATATCAAACCGACACGTGTTGATTTAAAGGGAAAGATCTCCCGTATAGCCTTCACATACTGTTGGGGCAAGTGCTGTTCGTGAACAACTATAAAGGCAGGCACGCCACACGAGGGAGGGTTGCTGGCCACCACCACGCCCGAACACCAGAGTCGATCTTAAGTCACATACAGACAGAACGTGGACGCTGTAACTTTCGTCCACCAGCCTAGCGGCTTTCCGGACATTTGGTTTCCAACAGGATGTGTACACCAGCAGTCAAACACTGCACCAGTTTCAACTTCTCCGAGTCTCATCAGCAAGGCGTAGCCTTGTTCACTATAGAACGCTGGCCGTTTGCCAGCCGGTGCACGCAAAGAGCCCTCCGCCGACACTGTTGGGTCTCAAGGTGTAAAGCAAAAACAATCATTTTATACGCCCTATTTCTGGCAGGCGGCGTGGGTCGTGACGTCACACGGGAGAGGCTCCGCCCAGCCATAGGGGGGGGTGAGGTGGTGGTGGAATTTCTACGACCTTGCTCAGCTGTCCACGCCGATTGCCTTATAAGGCATGCAGGTAAACAGCACACAACACGCGGCTACTGACCCAACTCACCTGGCCGCGCCAGCCGCGGCGACTCACCTGGGTGAAGGTGGATCATTCTGCACGTGGCCGCACGGCTCAAGGGTCAGAGCGCTCAGCTAATGCCGCTCAGTTCCTGGAGATCGATTCCCGGGTATCAGCCGCCCAGTTGTAAATGGAACTGGGTTCTCGGCGTAGCGAGTTGATGTTATCAGCTCGCTCTCCACTGACTTACGCAGAGTCCCATAGGCTTACATAGAGATCCGCTGACTTGCATAGACCCATTGATTTAGTTAGAAATACAATTATTTACATAGAGACCAATTGACTTACATAGAGACACATCGACTTAAAGAGAGACCGAGTGATTTAACGTAACGTTTTATTCTTGTTGTTTGTGATTTGTGTTTTGGTGCCATTTTTTTTCTTAGTAGTGAGGTTTCCATTTGCTCGGTGATGGCTGTACATGGGATTGTACCCTCGTATATAATTAATGTACAACTTTATGGGAGGCTATTAGCATGAATGACACTATATAAACTGAACGTAGTATTATTATTTATGATTTTCGAGACTCATAGAATTACAGATAGGCCAAATGAATTTCCACACAGTGCCATGGACCTTCATAGAGACCAAGCTCATGACTAAACCGGGTTTTCAAGTACTGTACAGTGTGTTGATGGTATCATCCCGGTCGCCAATGATTACGCGGAGAAAAATGAAACCTACATCGAGCAGTATATCGAGCCAACTCTGTAACACCATTGGCAAACAAGATCAATCATGAGACGAGCGATTGTTTGCTGATCGTCCCTGAACCGCGAGTCGGACTTCGTGCCACATCTCTTGCTGTTGCGGTGCCACCACCCATCGCGCGGCATCCCCCTTGCCTCCTCCTCCTCATCCTCCTGCCTCATCCTCATCCTCCCCTCTTTCTCAATCCGGTGACTTCACCGTCAAGGCAATGGCTCTCAAACGCACGCTCGGCGTCAACTGCAGTCACGTTGGCAAGTTGGACTTGCAACTGTGAGTTGCAACCGCGACTTGCAAATGCGATGATGTGCCAACTGTTGTTTGCAACTGCGATTTTTATTTTTACTTTGACTTTCAAAGTGCAAGTTGCCAACTGCGATTTGACAACTGCGAATTTGCAAGTGTAATTGCTCCGTTCGATATTACATTTTAACTACTGTATTCCTGTTAATAATTTTTCTATTTCAATGTATGTTGCTTTGTTTGAGCTTACGTATAATTGATGATACGCACGATTGCATTTATATATGAGTGTTTAATTTATCTACTTATCTTCCTGAGTACATTTCCACAATCGGCACCACCCAGTGTGGGCTGGACATCCGTGAACGTGAGCTCTTCGCAACTCATCGGGTTTTCCCCGCTTAAAAAAATGTGGTCCATTTCCAGGTCTAAGAATAAAACTTATAGCGTCGTTTTGACTGTAGAGGCACGGACATGACTCTCAGTCGCAGAGCGGTTGCGGAATGTGCTACCCCCCCTCCACCTCAACTGTGCGGATGAGAGGTCACGTGTCATGAGACGACCTCAGAGGTAGCTCTGTGACATCCTCTTCCGCGGGTCGTTATCTGCGAGAGATCGGGATGGATTCTTCATCTCATCGCCTGCCACCGATGATATAATTTGGATTAAATTTTGGGAAACGGTGTTAACAAATAAATGACTAAATACAAAAATATCGCACGTTATATTAGGGGCGTAATGATGCGGCGATTCGTCGTCGTTATCATCTTCACGATAAATTGATTCGCGTGTGTATCAATCGATGTCTAGGTCATATTTTATGGGCTCACGTGACCCCCATGAAGTCACGAGAGGCCGCTAAATTCACCACTTTCATAAAAGAAGCAACTGAATGGAATTGCGACGATTTTTGAATCACGACACGAGGATACAATTAATCATCAGCCTTGATCAATCCACTGCTAGATGAAGGCCTCAACAATCCCTCTAAGCCCACTGCACAGGAGCTGATTTTATCGCTCTACTCCCGCGGTCAACGTCCTCTTGGTGGCGCGTTCCCTCCTTTGCCTTCCACTCCGTTGTTATTCTCGACCACGGGATGATCGTCCCTTCGAGCCGTGACGTGTCGTCCTGCCCGGCCGAGTTTTCTCAACAGTCGGTGCGATGTCTCCAGTCCACGTGTTCCTGTTTAATACGTGTGGCAAGTGGTGGGGAAGCAGGAGGGGGGAGGAGGGAGGGACGTGTGGGTGACATCACAACATATCACATGCTTTTTAGTATTATTATAGCAGTGTCATTTCTAAATGTCAGTTTATCCTTACGGTACATTCTATTTATAAACGTATACGTGATGAGTGGCTAAAGCTCATTGATGGTTCCAGGTTTCATTGTTGACGTCCGATGCTCAGAATAAAGCCTCTTGAGTATCCATTGTCAATGGCTGAGGCTCACAGAGCCAGACTATTTCAACTTTAGGGTGCTTGGGTGTTAATGACAGAGGCTCGTGGAGCCAGAATAAACCACGTGTTTCTTCGGGTTTGTATCAACGATAAAGACTCGTAGAGCAGGCCTAAAGCACACTTAGGATTGTTAGGGGTGTGCGTTCATGATACAGACTCATGGAGCCAGACTAAAGCACCTGTAGGTGTATTAGGTGTAACGTCATTGATAGAGGCTCATAGAGCCAGACGAAGGCCCCTTCAGGGTACTTATCGTTGAGTGTCAATGTCTGAGCTTAACAGAGGCACGTGGTGGAGCAGTGATAAGCGCACTGCGATTTCAACCCAGAGACCCGAGTTCGATTCCAGTCAACGGCTAACACCACCCTCCCCTCCCCCTTCACAAACTTTCGTTGACCATCGCGGTGAAATATGATCTCAAACAGCCCCTTATGACGGACACAGCTTGGGCAAGTCTTCATCCAGCAGCGAATGGACCCAGGGCTGTAAAACATATTTTGGGCGAGAATACACCAAGTTGGACAAAAGATGTGTTTATTTATTTCGCACAATACCTCATTCAATATTTGCTCGCCTCGCTGCTGCGAAGACACGAGTACACGCGTTGTCACGCGCTCAGCCTTCAGTCGCAGCATATAAATACAATTAAATATTGATATGGTTTCCATAGTGCACATGAGCAAACATTGCATTTGCTACACCGCATTGTGATGGCTCGCTCAGCGCTCGAGTGTCAGTGATGGGGCTCACAATGCGCAGGCAACGGTTGATTGCCACTTCCGTGGTACAAAAAAACACCGGGACCTCTCGTGTGAAGGAGAAGATCTCACAATGCAAGAAGAGATGGTGAGGTGGGGGGGGAGGAGGTATGCAATGTATATTGTATTGAGCGGTGTATTAATCTTTCGGATTTTAGCAGAACAGCTGTCTCAACAAGAGTACCATCCTGGGAGAAAAAGAAAAGCATTGTTGCCGGGTACGTATTCAAACACACGAAACACACCAGGCGGTTGGCAACAGGCAGCACTGTGAACGTTGCAACAGACAGCAGTTTCTTTAATCGAGCAAAGTCACGAGAACTTGCGAAAAAAGACGACGATTGTGGGACATTTCCAAGTGGACCAGTACAAGGGGAGAGGCGGACAGATACGTGAGGCGCCCTGCTGTGTGGTGGGAGTTGAACTCGGCGTGAGACGACACAGTCTGGCGGGCCTCAACGCGCGAGGAGGCATCAATGAGTGGAGGTCACGGCAGCGGTGGCAGTAGCGATGGAAGAGCGACTAGGAGGCGAGCCAGCGACTGCGTTGAATCAGTGACCGCTGGCTCGTCAATCAAGCTGACAGCTTTAAAATTCATTTGAAGCGTTCGTGACTGCAGGAATTACTCTTTGGTTATTTCGGTAAAGTCACGTAGAAAAAAATACATGTAATAATAGAATACGACGTTTCGATTGCAACACAAGCGATTGTCATCAGATAGAACTAAATTTGAGAGAGAGAGAGAGAGACGAAACACAGACACGGAAACACACAGACAGACGCACAAGCAGTGTGTCTCTGTGTTGTCTCTCTCTCTGCTTGTGTGTCTGTGTGTCTCCGTGTCTGTGTTTTGTCTCGCTCTCAAATTTAGTTCTACCTGATGACGATTGCATGTGTTGCAATCGAAACGTCGTATTCTATTCTATTATTTAATTTATTTTCTTTCTACGTGGCTGCTTTACTTTGAATTTTACCCCGTTCAGCGAGGCGTGACAACGGGTGTACGCCACCCCACCAGGTATGGTGATGGACAAGGCAGCATCAGTCAGTCCAACGCGGTCTGACTTGGTGCTCCAGACGTTACTGCGCGTACGCGTGCTACTACCACCCATAGGTGTGATTCACGCAGCCGACTGCATAAATAATAACCAACATCCAACTCCGGAATCCGTGGGGGTTTGCGTGAAATATGCGCGCGCTGATAATAAACGGAGTAAGTCGTAGACAAAAAAAAGTGTCGTAAAAAAAAATACAAGCAACATTGCCCCGTGGTCCAACCTCAAACTCGTTTAGGACCAACAGCGCCACATGTAATCATTGACGCCGAATCCACGCGGACCCGAGCCGCGCCAGGGTACGCTCTGTCGGCATCACCATATTTGGCAGGGAAAAGAGAGTTGAGTGCCCAGTGACAAAGACGCCTCTGGCCGTACGCCCGGTATCGTCTCGTCAGAATCTCCGAAGCTAAGCAGGTTTGAGCCTGCCCAGTGCTCGGATGATGCGGGTTAGTGGGGCGGGGGGGTGGGAGGGGCAGAGCAGATGACTGCTTAGGAATGTCAGGATGGTTAGGTACCGGTTGGACTGTCCCGTCCGCTGTCCTGTCCCAACGCCAAACACCGCCGCTCCCTACTCGCCACTGACCCGCACTGAACGGGCAAAACGACCCCCAAGTCAACAAGCCTGACATCAGAACGTGGGGATACACTCTCATCCAGCAGTCGATTGACGGAAGACTTTGGCTATATTGATGAATGTCACTGCGAATAAATACGTTTAAGTAAAAGCAGCCGTGTAGTAGCTGTGACATCCGCATCGGGTTTTCAATGGGCTAACGCGCCCGCCACACAAACAGGGCTACTACTCACGATCCAGTGCCTCTCTCTCTGATCTGTAGTCTGCTATATATGCGCGTGTGTCCTTAAATATCAATTACAATGTATCTTCATCAATCATGCATGGCCCACCCATGCATTATTCAACACGTTCCGTAACAGGAGCGCTTAAGTAGAGCACACGTATGGGATGTAAGAGGGCTTTGTCCAATGCCAAAGGTTTTTTTTTGTTTAATGTGTATACAAGCACATGCCCGTCCGTCCGTCCCTCCCGGACATGACGTCCTGCCAGCCAGCAAAACTTGTTTCTAATATGCTGCACTGTAGTATGATTTCAATGGATATGTTTTCGTAATGTCGCTATAATATCTGAGATGCTGCTTGAGTGCAATGGTTAGTGCACTGCCATTTCAACGCAGGGGTTGCAAGATTCCATTCGATGTCACGGCGTGGCAGTTGAAAAAAAAAGTGTCAAAGTTTGTCTCTTTATCCCCCCACGCCCCTCTCCTCCCGTCTCGCTACCCGCCTCTGGCCACCCATCAGTGGGATGTGAATAACCACACCAGAGTCGGCCGGTCGGTCAGTCGCCACGTCGCTGCGTGCGGTAGGGGAACGCGAAAGTGATCCAGTCCCTTCCAATACGTCTGGCCAGCGTGCGAAGGGTTAGGTGAGAATAGCCTCCCCTCTCTGGAGGGACCTCTGCAGAGCAGTCTCAAGTGTCAAACCCTTCCCGCCGGCAGTGGCGCGAGCAGGGGAATTGCAGGGGCTGCACCTTTACCTTCCGCTCACTCTTGACTGCCCTTCCCCCCCTCCTACCCTGGCTCCCCCTCCTTCCCCAATAAAAAAAGTCCACCACGGCCCCGTTTCCCTGTGTACGTGGTGTGCGGAAGTTGGGATTTCTACACAGCCTCGCACATTCACGACTTAAAGGAAGTGCGCGGCGCGTGTACGCATGAGTGCATGAGTGTGTGTGTGTGGGGGGATGAGTTTGTGTGTGTGTGGGGGGTAGAATGAGTGTGTGTGTGTGGGGGGAGGTAATGAGTGTGTGTGGGGGGGGGGAGAATGAGTGTGTGTGTGTGTGTGCGGGATGAATGTGTGTGAGGGGGGAGAATGAGTGTGTGTGTGTGTGGGGGAATGAGTGTGTGTGGGGGGGGGGGGCGGGGCAATGTGTGTGTGTGGGGGGGGGAGTGATCTGGGGGAGCGGTGGCGCAGTGGTTAGCGCACTGCGCTCCAAAAACGACGACCCGAGTTCGAATCCCACTCACAACCAACACCAGTGACGGTCATCTTAACCGGTAACCAGTCCACCCCTAGATCGACTTAACCTCAAATGAATATACCTGATGTGGTGTGACAACATCAGCACTGGAGAGACAAAGGCGGCCGTGCGTGGTCCTGGCTACAACACCCCCTCGTGTGCCGTGCCAGCCTTCAAAGGTGCTCGCCCACAGCCATTAACCCAATTCGTCTTTTGAGACTATTGGGAGATCCGTGTCTTTGTGCGTACGAGTGTGCACGAGTGAATGAGTGTATGAGTATGTTTGTGAATTAGCGAGTGTCCCTATGAGAGTGAGTGAACGAGAGCGCGTGCGTGTGAGTGCGGAGGCCTCACTCAGTCAGTCCATCGGCTATTTTTTTTCTGGCGAATTGCCCGATGATGCTGGATGCAATTACCAGCGAAACGTCGTACTCAAATTGTAAATGTTGTGGTTTCACGCTTCAACACACCGGTGGGCTAAAGCAGTGAACTATTTGTCTTTTGTCAACGTGACACTTTTTTACTGATTGGCCGTGTCGGGTGGTGGAGGGTTACGACACCTTTATAAATAACGCGATCTAAACCCAAAAACGTTGATTATGAATAATATTGGTCGCGAAAGCCTACGTATTAAACTTGTTTTTTTGGATCAGCTGCGTTACACCGTGTAGAAGCGACCTGGCCCCAGCGCACCCATGTGCACGGTGATGCCCTCCCTTCTCTCTGCGTGCGAAGAGTGAACCCCCTTTTGAAGATGCATCTGCGCCTGTTGCAAAAATTCAGGCTTACCCGCCTACGATCCATCCTGAGTTTTTACCGGGTTTAACTGTGTGAGGGCCCGATAAATCCTTGCAATATATGGACACACATTCCCATCAGTGAGCCCCTCCGGCAACCGAGGCTGTGTTAGCTGGGCCATTCAGCGCGCCTAACCAGTCGCTGCATGCCCAAGCAGCTTCTGTTTGGCCGGATAGAATATGACAGCGGCTATGTTAGCGTGTGCGTGAGTGAGCATGCATGTGTGAGTCGGTGCGTGAATGAGCGTGTGTGTGTGTCAGTATTTGTGTTGAGTATGAGTGAATGAGAGTGGGAGTGAAGTGAGGTGTGTTTGTCTGCGTGGGACTGAATGTGTGAGGTTGGGTGTGTCCGAGAGCGACAGGCCAGGTAGCTTCCACAAAGCGCTACGCAGGCATGCCTTCCTTTCTCTATTCTTGTGAAATGTGGACCCCTCTAATGAAACATCTGCGCTGGTGAGAAACATTCAGGCTTGCCTACCAACGACCCATCCTCGGTTCAACCAAGCAGGATTGTGTGAGGATCTCACAAATCCTTTAAAGATCTGGACACATTCGCATCAGTGAGCTCCTCCGGCAGGCAAGGGTGCGTTGGCTGGGTCATGTAGCCCGCATGTCCAGCCACCGCATTCCTAAGTAGCTTCTGTTTGGCCGGACAGAGGGGGCTAAACGGGCGCGGCACGGGCTAGTTGAAGATATGGAGTGATACGATACAGGAGGATGTGGAGCTGAGTGGACTCGCTGAAGACTGGTACCAGCGCTGTCAAGATCGGCCTCTATGGAGGAGTCTCGTGAAGGACGCCACTGGGCAGTTGAAGGCAGTCGCCCTCCAACAATAGCGGAGGGCGGAGGAGCGACGCTCACAACAATGTGAGGAGCGTGGGGCACCTAAAACGCACAGATTTGTCACAGCGGGAGCACAGTTGGTGCATCTGCCGGTCATCTCAGTCAGTCAACCCATGGCACCTGGGTCTGCTCAGTTACCTCGTGCCAGCGGGCCTTCGAACCTTCACGTGGCCTCAAAGTGCACCTAGCATGGCACAAGCGCCGTGGTGACGTCACAGCCACTTAGTGGTGAACGGCGGTTGTTGTTGTTTTGTTGTTGTCTCAGAGAGTATATGCGCGTGTGTGTCGTCAAACGTGTGTACGTACACGTGAACGATGCACGCGCGCCCGAATGAGTTTTTTTGAGGGGCGGGGAGCGGTGGCGCAGCGGTTAGCTTACTGCGTTGTAGACACGGCGACAGTTTTACGCTCCCGTCTCACCTGCACGCAGGATCATCTACTTTAGCGGTTAAGACCCTACGTTTAGAAGTTGTAAATTCCACGGCGATTGATGATAATGTGGCGGCGGGGGGCGGGGGGCTGGGCTGGGAGGCAGGGGTTGAGGGGGCAATAGGCAGAGACTCCAAGGTCTGGGCAATGAAAGTCGTCAAGGTGTAGCCCTGCAGTTAAAACTACGAACACTAAACTATTTTTAATTTTAACAGGTAAGGCCCACTGAGCTACACAGCTCTTTTTCTCAGACGCGACCTTGCCACAAATGATAGGTCAACGAAGTGGTTTATCGTGTGGACATGCAAAGCACCCACATACTCTAAATATACAGCAGGCGTCAGGCTTGCGATCGAACCCACGACCTCCTGCATACCAGGCGAAGTAGCTACTATCTCGCCATCCGTGGCGCCCGTTGCTTGCTGGTCATGCCATTGCTGGCAAGAGAAGGAAACGCGAGATAATATTGTTTTATTTTGCTCTTCCACGGTTAGCCAGACGTTTTGGGAGAATCGGGGGATGCACACAATTTGCCCCGCCACAACGCGACCTGCCGATCGCCTTCACCCGTGGTTCCTTCTCTCTCGGTGGTTGGGACAGAGGCGGCGGGACTTTAGAATCTCGCATCCCACCGTCTTGACTGCCGCGACGGACGCGAGTTGGGAGTCGAACTCGGCGCCTCTCTGGATTGCAAGTCCAGTGCGCCGACCGTCACCCCGCCGTGGTCACTCGCGGTTAGAGCTGCCGGGGTGCAGTTAAAACCATGGGGCAAGTTTCTTAGATCTCCCCGCCGCCTTTGTCCAGTTGGCAACCCGTGGCTCTCTAAAGCGGCATGCGGCACTTTAAGGTCTGCCTCGTGACAGCTATTTTTTTAGGAACCTCCGTGTCGTGTTCACCACACAGTGCATTGCGGGTATTGAAATATCGCGTTTTTTGTTGTTGTTACCGAATTCGAACAATAATGGTTCTTCTTGCTATTGTGGTTGCCGACCCCTGAGCCAGCAGTATCGATGTGTACAGCCCAGCCGCGCTAAAGGCGATGCACGAATGTTGAACTTCGCTCGCGTCGTACGTAGCCAACCGCGCTAATCGTAGGCGGGCAGGTCGCGTGCGGTGGGGTAAAAGAGCGGGGTTACTGCCGCCTCTTCCAAACACGTCTGGCCATCGTGGAAGAGCGAGGCCAACGTAACCCTCCGCAGGGGAGCTCTCGGGCAGTCGCGCAAGTCAGGAATTGCAGGGCTGCGCCTTTGACCACGTGCGATAAGCACGTGCGCGATTTAGCGAAGTGAATTCCTCGCACCGATAACCAAACCCTCAATTCCTCTTTGTCGATGCAACAAAAAGAAAAAAAACACAAAGTGCGTGGCATGCGTGGCATGCGCGACATTTCCTTACGAGCAACGAGGAAGAGACGCGATTCGAAAATTTGCTCGGAAGACGCGCGCTGTTTATGCTGACTGGGGGTTTAATTCGTAACCTTCCCCAAACTGGTGTTGAAACCACACGAGCTCTGTGTCGTCCGTACATCTGTTCGTAACGCGGGGGGGGGGGGGGTTGGACACGACAAAGATTCTACACAGCTGTGTCACTCACCACCACTCGGACACTCACCCGACTACAAAACCGGGCACGTTGATCAGAACTTGGGACAGGCGATTGGCAAATGTAGAGGTGCGCTCATGCCCTCGGCACCCTCATGAATTGGCCGATAACACGTTCACGATAACGCCTTCGAATATTTGGACACCAATACTGCCTTCATATACAGAGGACGTCAGAGCTGAGGGGGGGGGGGGCACACTTGGCATCGGCTGCTCACCACGTGGCCGGCCGCTGCCACTTGCCGCTCTTCGCCTGTGGTTCTTCCTCCTGGCGCCTCTGAGTCGTCCTCACTCTCCCGTTCGACGAGAGCGAGCAGCAGATACTGTGCTGCGCGTTGCAAGTTTTGCATTATTACTCACACTGAATATATTTAAATACCGATGCCGGTTAAACGCGCGTTGAACAGCATCACGTAATCCACGCGCAAGCGTGATTTCATACTCGTTGGTTCTTTCGGTAAAGTCGCGTAGGTAGAGAAATAAAATAAAACAAATCACGACGTTTCGATCGCAACACAAGCAATGCTCATCAGGTAGGACAACCACAGCAAGAAAGAGCATGGATTCCTGCAGTCACGAAAGCTTCAAATCAAGCGTGATTTCGCCAAACCTCTTCGGCCATAAACCTGACTGACCCTGGTTCATGCAACTGATGAATTGTTCACCGGCATGCTTTGTTTATTTTTAGTTATTTAGTTTAAGTGGTTCTGATGAATCTACCGGAATGATGTATATGACGAAGCAAAAAACTGACCGGAGAACCAACAGCAAAGAGAGGGCGTCTTGTTAAGTACTGCACGCGAGGGTATGGATGACGGTTAGCTTCAGTGAGAGGAGATAGTTCGATTTGCGTTATGGCCAGTCAGTGGGCTAGTGTAGTGGCTAGCTAGTTTGTTGATCTGGGCTATGATCAGTGAGTGGGCTAGTGTAGTGGCTAGCTAGTTTATTGATCTGGTCTATGATCAGTGAGTGGGTTAGTGTAGTGTCTAGCTAGTTTGTTGATCTGGTCTATGATCAGTGAGTGGGCTAGTGTAGTGGCTAGCTAGTTTGTTGATCTGGGCTATGGTCAGTGAGTGGGTTAGTGTAGTGTCTAGCTAGTTTGTTGATTTGGGTTAGGGCCAGTGAGTGGGTTAGTGTAGTGTCTAGCTAGTTTGTTGATTTGGGTTAGGGCCAGTGAGTGGGTTAGTGTAGTGTCTAGCTAGTTTGTTGATTGGGTTAGGGCCAGTGAGTGGGCTAGTGGAGTGGCGAGTTAGTTTGTTGATTGGGTTAGGGCCAGTGAGTGGGCTAGTGTAGTGGCTAGCTAGTTTATTGATTTGGGTTAGGGCCAGTGAGTGGGTTAGTGTAGTGTGTAGCTAGTTTGTTGATTGGGGTTAGGGCCAGTGAGTGGGTTAGTGTAGTGTCTAGCTAGTTTGCTGATTGGGTTAGGGTCAGTGAGTGGGCTAGTGTAGTGTCTAGCTAGTTTGTTGATTTGGGTTAGGGCCAGTGAGTGGGCTAGTGTAGTGTCTAGATAGTTTGTTGATCTGGGCTATGATCAGTGAGTGGGCTAGTGTAGTGGCTAGCTAGTTTGTTGATCTGGGCTATGATCAGTGAATGGGTTCGTGTAGTGGCTAGCTAGTTTGTTGATCTGGGCTATGATCAGTGAGTGGGTTAGTGTAGTGTCTAGTTAGTTTGTTGATCTGGGCTATGGTCAGTGAGTGGGCTAGTGTAATGGCTAGCTAGTTTGTTGATTTGGGTTAGGGCCAGTGAGTGGGCTAGTGTAGTGGCTAGCTAGTTTGTTGATCTGGGCTATGATCAGTGAGTGGGCTAGTATAGTGGCTAGCTAGTTTGTTGATCTGGGTTAGGGCCAGTGAGTGGGCTAGTGTGGTCACTAGTTAGTTAGATTGATCACGGTTAGGGTGAAAGAGAGATGGTTGTATGCTTGGCTCGTTCGCTAGTTGATTTGGTTTCAGTTAATTGAGTGGGCTAGTTTAGGGGCTGGTTGGCTCGTTGATTTGGGTTAGGATCAATAAGAGGATCAGCACACATGGTTAGCTAGTTAGCTCGTTGATTTAGAGGAGGCACAGAGAGAGGGCTAGTGTAGTGGCTAGTTCTAGTTTTTTTTTGAGTTAGGGTCAGTGAGATGGATAGTACCAGGGCCTGGTTCGCTAGTTATTAGTTCATGCGCTCGGCTCCAAAACTTCTTCCCTGCCCTTCCCCACCAAACCCCATTCCTGTATCAATGTCCACTCACCCCTTTATTCCGGCCTCACTTCCCGTTAATGTCCAGGCGTTGAGCCCTTTCCTCCTCTCTGGGGCTGAACGCCCACGAGTTCACGCCGCTGCTAACGCTCAATCTCGACCGACCACGCAGACCACCGCAATCTCGGCAATATATTTTGTTGTTTCCATATCAAAAATATATATTTAATAGCAACTAAATATGTATTATTCATAATACAGTGGGTTGTTTTTTTGGGAGGGAGCGGGGGTTAGATCGTGTACATACAGATGTGTCGCTAAACCCGCCACTACCACCGGACACAGCCAATTTGTAAGTTTTGAGTACTCAGATTGTAAATGTTGTGGATTTACTCTCCAACACACCGATGTGCTGTACTGGTAACGAATTGGCACGTTCTGTTTACGTGGCAAATCTTACTGATGGGCTGTGGCGGGTTTTACCAAGCATTTTATTGACACATTGCTATTTACGCGATCTAACCACCCCCCAAAAAACTGTATTATGGATGATATTGTTCGCGAAAACTTACGTGTTAATACGTATAATTGTTGTTATAAATTATTTAGCAGCCTTCCTGTATTCAGAAAAAAAAGGTGGAAGCGCTCGGGCCGGACACGCCATGGCTAGAAGAGATGTCGTCGAGACGGTCAAGACTAAGAACGGAGTGGCAGCCGAGGAATGGAACGCCGTCCGAGAGCACGTCCACCGGAGGAGATGGAGCGACGAAATCAGATCAGCTTGTAGGTGCCCCCGTGGATTAACACAGCCACGTAGACCCGTGAGAGGCGATGGTGGGCTTGGGGAGGCCTTCATCCAGCAGTGGATCGACCATGGATGATGATATCAGCAGCGGTACCAGTGGAATTGGGGAGGCCTTAATTCAGCAGTGGATTGACCATGCCTCATGCTGCTGATAATGATGATGATGCATATCATGAGTGATGGCAGCGGACGACATGGGGACGCCTTCATCCAGCAGTGGATCGACCATGGCTGCTTGATGACGGTGTAACATTTGAGTTATTATTTATTTCAGATCGCCAGGCTGAAACTCCATCGGTTGAGTCAAACATCACTTGCATGAGTGGGTAAAGTCAAAGGTCAATACGCGCCGGTAAAGGGACGGAGTAGGGTGCTACCGCTGTACGGTTGTTGCGTTTAACAGATCGTAGGCTTTCGTGGCCAATATTATTCATAATGAACGCTTTTGGTATTCTTTGGGTCTTTCGGTAAAGTCACGTAAGTAGGTTCAAAGAAAATGAAATAACTACGACGTTTCGATCGCAACACAAGCAGTCATCATCTTTAGCTTGTGTTGCGATCGAAACGTCGTAGTTTTTTGTTATTTTCTTTGAACATATCTACGTGACTTTACCGAAAGACCCAAAGAAAATTAATTTCTGCAGTCACGAAAGCTTTGAGTGAAGGTTTTTGGGTTAGATCGCGTAAGTATGAATGTGTCGTAACCCTCCACCAACCAACACAGCCAATTAGTAAGGGATTTGTCGCGTAAACACAACGCCAATTAGTTACTACTTCAGCCCACCGGTGTGTTGGAGAGTAAATCCACAACATCGACAATTTGAATACGAAGTTTCGCTGGTAATGACATCCAGCATCATCGGGCGATTTGCCAGATTGGTTGTTGCATAACCAGAGTTCTACCTGGACCAGGCCGATAAGGGTCGAATCGATTCTCAAGGACCGCTATTCTCTAGCGTCGAACGTTCTAAGAAATATACGAAACCGGTAACCGCATGGGGAGAGAGAGAGAGGACATGGAAACTCCAAAGTACTGTGTGCAGCAGGCGTCAGGGTCAGGCTGTAACCGACGACCTCCTGTATACCAGGCGAGGTAGCTGAGATCTCGCCACCGTGGCGATAAGGTCACGGAGGTAGTGGAGGTCGTGAGCCATAAATGTTGGGCATCATGTTTGTATGTTGCACTTCTTTCACCCCGTACGTAGCCAACCGTGCTAGTCGGAGGTGCGCGGGTAGGACAAGCTAAACACAACAACCCATCTCCGTAAAACAACCGGTTGTCCCCCACCCCCATAGACATATCTGGAGCAGTAAACCTTTTTTGTTAAATTGACCGAGAGGACGGCGGGAGCTGCCACAGTGGTTGGCAGTATGTACACTGGACTTGACATCCAGATTCGCCGAGGTTCGGCGTGGCGAGTTTCTTCATTCACCTCCCACCCCATCCCCACCCTACCACCACGCCGCTGCCTTTGTCACATCCAGAAGCGTCGCTGTGCATCACACCACGTGTTGAGTCGATCGGTAGTTCACGCGTGGCGGGGCAAAGCGTGGGGAGCGGTGGTGCAGTGGTCAGCGCGCCGCGCCACGAAACCCGGCCGCCCGAGTTCGATGCCCGCTCGCGGCCAACACCAAGTGACGATTTTTTATTTCAACCACTCATGGATCCTCCCCGAGGTCGACTCGGCTGAGTTTCTGGCGCGGCGTGTGTCAAACATCGAGCACGAGGGAGACAAAAGGCTGGCCACACACCCCCTCGTGCTCCTCAAACCAGACTTAACAAGGTGTTCGCGAACAGCCCCACGTGTCTACTGAAATTCCACCTGGAAACGAATCGCCGTTTGTGGACCGGTAATTCGCACACCTTGCATTGTCGCGGGTGCACGCGGTCTCCACCAGCCACGGGTGATGCTACGGCGCTTGAAATATCTCTTCTGAGAATTGTCAACGAGAAATGTGCCGCCTTCGGGCTCTGGAGACCACCGAGAGAAGATGCCAGGCACGTGTTGACAATGATGGCGAAGAAGTGAAGACTCTTTGACGCTATTAACATACATTTGTTATCATGTTAGAGTGTATTATCCGTTATTTCTCCCATGTCAGTGTAAACATTTTTTGAAGCACCCGGTATTATCATGTGTGGCACATGGATCAGAGAGACACGTGGTATTTCCAATTATAAGACAAAAAATACAGACAACGCAGAAAGCATGGAGTTGTACAAGAGAGGGTGGATGTGCCCAGAGCCACACCCGGCTGTCTTTGTCTCCCCGGTGTTCAATATTTACACACACGCACATCATCGTCATCATCAAGCAGGCACTACAGTCGACGAAGAAAGACCAGGACAGGTTCATATATCACTCGCCGGGAATCGAACCTATGATGCCGAGTTTATCGTGCATCGTACGAACCATTGTGTGATGACATCCCCCGTATAGCCCCTCCAGCCTTAACAACCTTAACAGGGGCAAGTGCTGTTAGCAAGCACATATGAAGGCCGGAACGGTACACGAGGGGGTGGGTGGCCAGCACCACGCCCTTACCAGGTACTCATTTTAGGCTGAGTCGACCTAGGTGAGTCAGATAATCGTCAATGGTCTTGGCCGTGAGCGGGAATCGAACCCGGGTCGCCGATGTTCATAGTGCAGCGCGCTAACCGCTCCACCACCGCTCCCCATACACACGCACACCTACCTTCATACATACTCCCTCCTTCACACACACACACATATATCTCCACACACACAGCCCCCTCCACCCCCTACACAAAGACAGATACAATCACACATGGTCCCACCTCCACCACACCCCTCTCATGCACACTCTTTCCCCCAATACACCTTGCACCCAAGCCCCCCGCCACCCCCACACAGAGGCACACTGAAGCAAACCTCCCTCCCACATTCCGCAGCCCCGCCAAGCACCCAAAGATACAAAGACAAAGATCCCCCGTATAGCCTTCACAAACTGTAGGGGCAAGTGCTGTTAGCGAGCCGCCTATGAAGGCCGGAACGGTACACGAGGTGGTGGGTGGCCAGCACCACGCCCGACCACCTTTGTCTCCCAAGTGGCGATGTCTACACGCTGCACCATATGAGGCTGAGTCGACCTAGGGGACGCCTAGGACCGGTTCGGATAATCGTCACTGGGTGTTGGCCGTGAGCAGGGAATCGAACCCGGGTCGCCGGGTTCGTAGCACAGCGCGCTAACCGCTACACAGATACACACACACACACACCCTCTCCCCAACACTCACACACGCAGAGCTCCCTATCGTTCCACCATGCATCGTCCACACCCGTACCTCTCCGTGCACAACGAGACATACAAAGATCCCCCGTATCGCCTGAACATACTCTTGGGGTTAATGGCTGTCAGCGAGCACATGTGGCGTTGCCAGAACCCACGCTCGGTTGCCTTTGTCTTTTTAGTGCTGATGTTATCACACGGCATCGGGTTGTTATGTAAGGTTGGGATGATCTCGGGGAGACCCAGAACCGGTGCAGATGTTTGTCACCGATGTCGGCCGCGAGCAGGAATTGAACTCGGGTCGTCGTTTTCGGAGCGCAGTGCGCTAACCACTGCAACTACCGCTCTTACATTGACACACACACATACATCGCAAATACACACACACACAGTATACCAACACCACAAACACACACACTGACACACACACACATGCAGTATCCCCACACCACAAACATACACACAAACATACACACACTGACACACACACTCAAACATATACACACTGACACACACACAAACATACACACACACAAACATACACGAACTGACACACACACTGACACACACCATAAACATACACACACTGACACACACACAAACATACACACACTGACACACACACACGTGCAGTATACACACACCACAAACATACACACACTGACACACACCACAAACATACACACTGACACACACACACAAACATACACACACTGACACACACACAAATATACACACACACAAACATACACGAACTGACACACACACTGACACACACCATAAACATACACACACTGACACACACACTGACACACACTGACACACACCACAAACATACACACAGTGACACACACACTGACACACACACTGACACACACCACAAACATACACACAGTGACACACACACTGACACACACACTGACATACACACACTGACACACACACAAACATACACACACACAAACATACACGAACTGACACACACACTGACACACACTATAAACATACACACATTGACACACACACTGACACACACCACAAACATACACACAGTGATACACACACTGACACACACACTGACACACACCACAAACATACACACAGTGACACACACACTGACACACACACTGACACACACCACAACATACACACAGTGACACACACACTGACACACACACTGACTCACACCACAAACATACACACACTGACACACACACTGACACACACACTGACACACACGCGCACACCTCATGCGCCGCAGTGACCACTTCCCAGTTACGCATGGACGCCTCTCCCCCCCCCACATCTCGTCCCCCTCCACCCCTCCCCTCACCTCCCCTTCACCCCTTCCCCTCACTCCTCCCCTCACCACTCCCCTCACCCCTCCCCTCACCCCCCTTCACCCCTTACCCCTCCCGTCACCCCTCCCCTCACCCCCTTCACCCCTCCCCTCACCCCCTTCACCCTTCCCCCTCCCCTCACTCCCTTCGCCCCTCACCCCTCCCCTCACCCCCCTTCCCCCCTCACCCCTCCCCTCACCACACGCGTCGCGCCTGGTATGGGCAAAACCAGGTCACCTGTTGCGATGCTCTTCTGCAGGTGCCAAGACAGAACAGGTACAGGTGAGAGAGAGGGGGGAGGGGGTGAATGGTTTCCAGATAAAGACGACGCAAAGGAACGCACGGGGGTGGCGGTGGGGGCAAATGTGCAGGCGATTATGATGATAACAACGATGTTGATAACGACCGACTTTGTTGAAGAAGGATGGTTATGTATTGGTCATTATGACAACTAAATTGACGATGGTAACAGATCGTGGGTGGGGAGAGGCGAGGTGTGGCAGATGGAGTGGGGGGGGGGTGTAGGAAAAATTAGGAATAGATCGAGAAATTGTGCAGGTGATCATGATCACGTTGATGGTAATACTAATTCACGTATCGATGATTTTTTAAAACTTGTTTGAACAAAGTTGCTGAGCAGAGAGAGGCCCAAGCGCCAAACAAAACACAAACACATTCCTGCGGAGGGAGCTGGTAGGAACGTTGGGTTGCTCGGTGAATGGCCAGGGTCAACGGCGGCGTGGTGTATTCCGCAAATATGCCCGACTGTGATGGCGGGCACAAGCCGACGTGAGTAGGTTAAACGTTGAGTTTTATAAGGGCACCACGGGGTGACCAGCCCCTCCCCACCCAGTCCCTCCCTCCCCACCCAGCCCCTTCCTCCCCATCCAGCCTTTCCCTGCACGACGGATGGACGGACCGACGGACGGACGGACACAATAATCCCCTGTGGGCTGGTGTAACCAGGAGGTTCCAACCAGTAAAACAAACTTCAAGCGGCCAGCGACCAAGAGGAGCTGTCAACAAACCTTGACGGATCATTGAGCGGCGAGGTCATACGACAGAATAAACGAGCTTGGGGCAAGAGTCGACAGGTGGGTGGGGGGCAGAGCGAGAGATGAGGAGGCAGAGCGAGAGAGAAGCGAGCTGACGATCGGGATGACTTGTTGATGATTATGATTAAGACGAGCTTTTTATCGCCCGGCCAAGGACGGGTGTATAGGTATATGTTGCAGTAAATCTGAAATATTCAAGAGAAAAATTGTTCAGCTCATGATTATTAATGAGGGGGGAGGGGGGTGCGGCATGTGGAGTGTACGACCTTCTTGTGCGTTAGTGTAAATTTCCACGCGGGCATGAATATTAATGAAGGGGGGGGGGGGCTCTTTTGCAGTGACGTCACGCACGGACGTAGCACTGTGCTGCGTACATTAATTTTTTACCGTCACTTTCTGTAAATAAAC
This sequence comes from Lethenteron reissneri, assembly GCF_015708825.2. NCBI lineage: Eukaryota > Metazoa > Chordata > Hyperoartia > Petromyzontiformes > Petromyzontidae > Lethenteron > Lethenteron reissneri. The sequence continues at coordinate 69,742 of NW_026891392.1, forward strand.
GTCGTCATATTTGAAGCGACTTTGCGTAATACATTATTTCATTCAGCTCGACCTTCCTCCGCGTTTGTGTAGAAATACACCCACTCATGAATATTAATGCGGGGGGGGGGGGGGTGGCTCATGTGGAGTGACGTCACGCGGGGGGGTGGGCCTCATGTTGAGTGACGTCACGTCCGGGACGGACAGACATTTCTGGGCGATTATAGTCGGTAAGGAGCAACATAAGTTATTCAAAAACGTGGCTGTCACGAGTGATGGATGGGGTGTAGCGGTGGCTGGCTGAAGCTGGACACCCGAGTTCTATTCCCAGCCACGGCTTGCATCAGTGGCGAGTGATAACTAAGCCGTCAGGTACTGGGTACCCGCCCCTACACCAGCGTGGTGAAGTATGGTTAAACAACTCCCACGACCGACACAGTGCACACAACTACAGCCGCTCATGGCCATGAAGTGGTGGTGACATCACCACAGCGCTTGTACCAGGCTAGGTACACACACACAGAGACACAAATGAGGCAATGATTACCCTTGATGGCTTTACAGACTGCTGGGAAAAATGCTGTTAGCGCGCACCCATTAATAGGTACATTGACACAAATTGACACACACAGTGGCACTCAAACGCACGCACTGGCAAGCGCACACACATAATATGATACAAAGACAATGACACACACACTAACGGGCTCTCACAACCACACACATCGACCCTTACATATAAAGATATTGACACACACGTGCACACAGAGACCTGTACAACAGATGGCCACGAGCAAGACAAAGATCCCCCGTATAGCCTTAACGGACTGTTGGGGCAAGTGCTGTTAGCGACCGCCTATGAAAGTCGGAACGATACACGAGGGAGTGGGTGGCCAGAACCACGCCCGACCGCCTTTGTCTCCCCAGTGGCGATGTTTACACACCTCACCAGGTACTCATTTGAGGCTGATCCGATGACAACAAAGATAAAGATCCCCCGTATAGCCCTAACATACTTTTGAGGCAAGTACGAGCACATACACGCATTGGTACACGCACTCACAAATGCACGCGGTACCTCCCGCGATCAATTATGCCCATGTATGGGCACACGTTTACGAGTTACTGTACAGCAAAGAGTTCTACGTGGGGACATGGTGTGACTAGGGCATGGGGCGGGTGGGATGGGGCGGGAGTGACCAATTCCCCCGCACCTCCCCAGCCCCACCACCACGACGCCAACACCTGGGGAGGGAATTCAGCTGACAATCGGGGAAGGCAAATCGGCAGCGGTAACACGCGGATGGATTTATGATTAAATATATTTTTTGAACATTTTGTTTTGGGTGTGGTGAGGATGCGATCGCGTGAACGTGTGTCATTACACCCACCTCCACCCGACAGGGCAAATGAGTAAGGTTTGTCACGTGAACAGAATGTGACGATGTATTTATCTTACTAACTGGCGGTGTTGAGTGGCAGGTCCGTGGGTGTACGGCAACATTTACGCGATATCACAACCCAACCACCACCCCCCAAAAAACACCCGATTATCATGAATAATGTTGGGTACGATTATCTACGGCGGTTGTTCTTCATCAGTGTGAAGGCCGCCACACATTTGACACCAATTGGGGGTTTGACAGCAGCACGATGATGATGGTGGTATTTTCACGATTTGTGTATTGTTCGGGGGTGGGGGGGGGTAGGAGTCGCACATCAGGGGCTGCCAGTGGCCTTGCAGCGAAGAACCCCGCTCCTGCTCCACCTGCTGAACTGAACGTGGATCGACGTCGGGCGTCTTGCTGGCGAGCCACCGCCCCAATACCCCGCACAGCACGACCGATGGCCACTTCCCATCCCCTCGGTGCGCTGGGAGTGGCCGTGCGTGCCGTCGCTGCTGACCCCGTGACCTTACGCGCGCCACCGGCGTCGAGAGGTCTGTCTTCTTTTGAGTTCGACTGGACGGAGGGAAATCCCATGAGCTACGAAGAAGGCAATTCATTTATTACACGCTTTTTATTAACTCACTCTGTCTGTCGTTGTTGTATCCTCAAATCTTGTAACTCTATTTCTACCCATTTCCCACAATAGTATCGACTGCAAACTTGGTATACTTATGTCATACTGATGACAATACTATATTCTATCATAAAAAATAGAATAAAACATTATTTTTTATTTGTTATGTTTCGGCTTGGCTCGAATTGTCCACGGTAAACTGACGTTGGCTGTAAATGACCACGGCCCCTTACGTTATGGCAAGCTTCGGGGCCACTTCCTGGAGTCGTGGAGTTCTTCCAGTAGTACGGTACATTTAATTAAAGCTTTTTTTTTAAAAAGTTTAAAAAAATATTACTTATTTCTCACACGTGTCCAGTGTGTGGGCGGGTCGGCGAATTACAACAGCAAACGATACACAACAGTTCGACGCGTAGGCTTCCGTGACTACTATCAGAATAAAGGTTTATTTGGGTTAGATCGCGTAAATATATAAATGTTTCGTTCAACCCGCCACCACCCGACACAGCCAAGTAGTAAGGGTTGTCACGTAAACAGAACGTGCCAATTCGTCACTATTACAGCACACCGATGTGTTGGAGGTAAAAGCCACAACATTTACAATCTGAGTACGACGTTTCGTCAGTAATTACAACTAGCTTCATCAGGCGACCGCCAGATTTGTGGAGAAATCCTCCACGATCCGAGCGCAAACATGGAGAAAATGGCAAGCAAGTCACTACGTATGAATAAATCACAAACACATTAATTATACGAGTCAGATTTACTTATAAAGCTTGGCGAAAGGCAGCAGCAACGACGACAACAACAAAACTGTCCCAGACCACGCCAAGATAACGCCACACAGCAGTAGCCCACCAATAAAATGGCACGTGAACATTCACCTACCGATACAGGGGTAAGGATCAACGTTACCAATCGCATTTGCCAATGTGACCGCATGTATCCAGCACTAATCTTCTGCTTCAGGGATATTACATTTTTTGAAGGAAGATTTAGGACTTCATCTTCTTGGTTCTTTCGGTAAAGTCACGTAGAAGGGAAGTAATAAAATAATAAAAATAAAACACAATAAAATAATTCTCACGACGTTTCGGCCACAACGCAAGCAGCCGTCCTCAGGTGAAGAACAGGTATGTCGCTGTCTATCCGACAGACCTGTTCTTCACCTGAGGACGGCGGCTTGCGTTGTGGCCGAAACGTCGTGAGAATTATTTTATTATGTTTTATTATTTTATTATTTCCCTTCTACGTGACTTTACCGAAAGGACCAAGAAGATGAATCCCTGCAGTCACGAAAGCTTTAAATCGAAAGATTTACGACGTCAAGGGAGGAAAACGAACCTCGCTATCGCGTCGAGGAATCGTCGCGACGAACCCAGCGCCCAGACACCGCGCTCTGTCGCCACCGCCCGAGCGAGGGAGGCACTGCTTGCGTGTCCACGGTTCCTACTTCTTATCACTGTCTGTGGCCAGTCGCAGTGAACGATGCAATCTTACTGGTAGGAACCACCTGGTTACACCAGCCCACAGGGGATTATTGTGTCCGTCGTGCAGGGAGGGGTTGGGTGGGGAGGGAGAGGCTGGGTGGGGAGGGTGGGGAGGGGCTGGGTGGGGGGTGGGAAGGGTGGGGCTGGGTGGGGAAGGGCTGGTCACCCCGTGGTGCCCTTATAAACTCAACGTTTAACCGCCGATAAGACATCATCAGCGTGAGGGCCACCGCACATTTTAAAGTCCATTGGGTTATTAGGTTGGATAGCAACGTGATGGGGTGCGTCACGGGCCGCACCAAGGGACATCAGGGGCCGCCAATGGAGAACGCTGATCCATACTCTTTGGCTCTTTCGGTAAAGAAAAAACTGCCTACTTCAGCAGTTTTTTCTTGCTGTGGTTGTCCCACCTGATGACGATTGCTTGTGTTGCAATCAAAACGTAGTGATCTATTATGTTTCTACCTACGTGACTTTACCGAATGAACCAAAGAGTATGCATTCCTGCAGTTACGAAAGCTTCAAATCAAGTTGTTGTGTCTGTTTATATGTTCTAGATGAATTGAGTTATTCATTTTCCAAATGCTTCAGCTGATATAAGTATTTCAGGGTTTCCCAAACTCGGAACCTTACGCCGATAACACTGTTCGCAGGACCCCAAGCCGGCCGAGTAGCAATCGTTCTGGAAAATATCGAGGGAGAAATTAAGCCCTTGGTCATAAACAGAATGTTTCGGGTCCCTTTGCACTATTCAGCCCTCTATTGATCCGCTTAGAGACCCCTATTGATCCCCTTAGAGATCCCTATTAATCCCCTTAGATACCCTTATTTCCACGGGTAAAGTTGGGGGGGGGGGTGGAGGGGGGTGGGATGGGACAGGGGTACTCTGAAAAAAAAACGGAGTCCTTTGTTAGCTGATGAATGCATGGAGCGGTCGGAGTGAGTCGCTCATCATCTGTAGGTGTTCGCTGTGCCTCCCCGAACGCTCCAGATCCACTCGGGCCTGAACTCCTGCTCCCTGCTCCCACGCTGTTGATCTCCAGCCTCGTCCTCCCCCACCTAGCTCACGCTTCGTCATCATCAGGGCACCGCGGTGGAAAGATGTTAACTACCTCGCCTGGTATACAGGAGGTTGCCCCCCCCCTCTCGAAATTTAGAAACATTTAGACACACCGCGCGTTTAGAATATTTGGCTGCTATAAATTTGCACCGGATAAGCCACTTCGTTGGGCTATCATTTGCGGCCAGGTCGCTTCTTTAAACGCTCAAGTGAGGCTTACCAGGTAAAATAAATGTAGTTTACATAGCTATGACGATTGCTACATACATAAAGTATGGTGATGACGTATTGACGATGTGGTTGATGATGTCGATGGTGGTGGTGACGATGTTGAGCTAAACTCGGCGAAACATAACTTCGCCTCTTGTGACCACTCCCAGGGAAGGTGGCTCACTGACGCCGCTCTCAGAACAAACAGGCGGACGAGTGTGTGAACTTTCGCGTCGTCCAGACCTCTCGCGTGACCTCTACGCCCCTCCATAGGGAGGGAGCGCGGGGCCGGCAGGGGTATTCCACATTCCTCAAATTCTCCACAAATGAAGGTGCGCAGCCTTGCAGTAGCTCACCAGTTGTCACTGCTGGTGGAACGCGCCTCTACAAGAGGTGACCTCCACAGGGCATTTGGCCTACTCTTCAACGCCGGCTCGGACGCCTTTTGCGGGCTGGGATGCCGCGATATCGCGATACGACGATATTATAGTACGGTGTAGGTCAGGGTGCGGCCCTGCAATTGCTTGCCTCACGGCACTGCTGGCAGAAGGGCCTCCGCTAGAGGGGAGGTCGAGAGTACTTTTGGTCAACTCCTTAATGCTGGCCGTGACGCATTGGAAGAGGGTTTGGGAGTACCCACAATTTACCCCACCGCACGCCACATGCCGATTGACAAACTGCGGTGAATCCGTTTTCACCGCTGACTGAGGCGGTGTGGAGAGATCGGGGGGAGGGGGGATGAGAAATTCGCACCATTGCGTCAACTGCCGCGCCTGGAGATCTAATCGCGCCGTATGACTTCTCGTTTGCAAGTCCAGTGGATGATGAACCTTCGCAGCGAGGCAGCGTGTTTACTCGAGACACCGGTGCGTGGCAGCAAGAGGTCACGCCTCTGGTGCAACGTTCCTTCGCTGACTGTGCGGTGATGAATGAATGAATGGCAGCAGCATCGGGACGTGTAAAGAAAAGAGCTTTATAGCTCATCGGATTCCTACAGTATAACACACACATTCTGATTCTCATCTCTGCGTGACCGCTGCGTCTCCCCAAGGGTCCAGTGCAGTGGTTCTCTCAACCTGCGCGGTTCAGCGGGAAGGTTTGGGGGAGGAGGGGGGGGCATGGGTACCGTGCAGGATAAATTTCGAATGCGTGCAGGGAACATCATCGCCACCTTGCGGTGACTATGCGCATTGATACACAGCTCGAAACAGACGCCCTGCACATTCCACGTTGACAGCAGACGCGGGGAACACGTGATCTTTCTTTGTATTGGCTTTGGTAGTGTAAGTTTTATTTATTTATTATTTTGGGGGGGGGGGGGGGGGAGGTCGCGCAGACAGCACTCACAGCAGTGGTTTGGAGGTGCAGAGGGGGCGGTCTATTCCAAAAATGCTAGCGTGCAGTGCCGCATGAAGCTAGTGCGGTGACTGTAGCATATGTTATAAACTGTCCCTAAATAAAGAAAACACGTAAATATTAAAACACACATTTTGAACTTGCATAGTAAAGTAATTGTATTTTTTCATTTGCTATATAGCTAGATAATACGACAAGTCGCTAACCTCAAACACCCAGTCGTTCATAAAAGTTGAAAGTAGTATAGCACTATAGTAATAGAGCAAGTGCAGAATCACTGAACCGGAATTGATGGCATTTAGCGCGGGGCCCTTGAAAGTGCGGGGCCCGTAGCATACACAGCTACTTTGCAACTCGGATAATCCGGCACCGGATTATCCGAGTTGGCGGTCCCATCTAAAACGTTGAGGACCAATCGGTGGAGTGTATCTTGTTCTGTACATCCATGCACACTTAGGGGGAGGGAGAGAGGGGGGCGAAGAGCTGCATGGGTAAACGAGTGGCTCTGTGTTTTCAGCGGATCTCCCAGTCTCTCTATGTCTGCGAGAGACACCACAGATCCGTAGGGCCGCGTGCATCATCGGCAATGATTGGCGCGCCCCTCTCTTCAAACATCGAATGTCTCTCTCGTCGTTAGTCACGCGTCGAGAGACTCGTGTGTTTGAGGACGAATGTTTGCGTGCGAGCCGTGTGCGTTTTGCCGTGCCGCCCTTCATATGCGCTCGCTAACAGCACTTGCCCCAATAGGCTATTGAAGTCTATACGGGGGATCTTTGTCTTTGTGTAGGCGACACACACACACATAGACGCGGTCGCGTAGTGGGTTAGCGCAGTGCGCTACGGACCCGCCGGAGTTCGATGCCCGCTCACAGCGTGCAGCGCAATCGGTGGCGAATATCTTGAGCCGGTCTTGGGCCTTCCCTAGATCGACTCAGCCTTAAAATCAGTGTCTGGCGTGGCGTGTAAACATCAGCACTGGGGAGACAAAAGCGGTCGGGTGTTGCGCTAGTGTGCTCTGTGTAAGCAAGGCACACGCAGACAGACCGACACTGACGCACAGACACGGACCTCGGCCAGACGGTCTGCGCTTAAACACACTACACGTGCCATATAGTGCACAGGCGACTCCGCTTAATCACAAAGGCGCTCATTCAACGCAGGCGCCCACTGGCGTCAGCTGGAGCGAGACACACGTTGTGGTGTGTATGTGTGTTGTATGTGCGTATGTGTATGTGCGTGTGTGTATGTGTGTGTGCGTGTATGCATGATGTATGTTATGTGTATGTGTGTGTGTATGTGTGTATGTGCGGTGTGGGGGGCAAAACGGGCGCGGCACGGGCTAGACAAGAGATGGAGTGATGTGGTACAGGAGGACGTGGAGTCTGAGTTGGACTGCCGATGCCTGGTACCAGCGGTGTCAAGATCGGCCTCTGTGGAGGAGGCTCGTGAAGGACGCTACTGGGCAGTTGGAGGCAGTCGCCCTCCAACAACAACGGAGGAGCGACGCTCACAACAACGAGCGGAGCGCCGGGTGGATAAAGCACAGCAAGTTGGTACAGTAGGGGGCACAGGTGGTGCATCAGCCAGTCATCTCGGTCATCTCAGTCAGTCGACCCGTGGCACCTGGGTCTGCCCCGTGACTTCCTGCCAGCGGGCGTTCGACACTTCACGTGGCCTCAAGGTGCACATGGCCTGGCACAAGCGTCGTGGTGACGTCACCGCCACTTAGTGGCGAATGGCGGTTGTTGTGTGGTATGTGTGCATGTGTGTATGTGTATGTGTGTGTATGTGTGTATGTATGTATGTGTATGTATGTGCGTGCGTGTGTGTGCGTTCATTTCGGTATTTCCACCGTGTCGTTTCAGTCAGCCAACCCATGGCACCTGCGAAGTCTGTTCCGAGACCTCCTCCTGTCAGCGAGCCTTCGACACTTCACGTGGCCTCAACGTGCACCTGGCCTGGCACAGGCGCTGTGGGGACGTCACCGTCACTTAGTGGCGAGTGGCGGGGTATTGGTATTGGATGTCTGCGTCTGTGGGGCGTATGGGGAGCGGTAGTGGAGTGGTTAACGCGCTGCCCTATAAATTTGCGGGGACCCGAGTCACTGGCTGAGCCAGGGGGGGTGGGGGGGGGTGGCACGTGCCCCCCCCCAAATGATCCGATCGAAATCACTAATTTCGATGGATCATTGGGGTGTATGAGTAATTAATCGGCATTTTGCGACCCCCACTGCCATGTGTAGCATATTATTACGTGTCAGGGACTCTATGAGATGATAGGACAATAGTCTGAGTCCATAATTGTGCGCAGTTGCGTATACAGTCCACGACTTCCCTGAAGGCAAACAGCTTCAGCGAGCGCGATGCCGATCACACGACGCAGTTCGAATTCGACCCTCGATCGATCTCTGCGCCATCGCCGCACACGCGTCGAATAAAAAGCAAGTCCTTACTTACTAACAACTCCTCTATCATTTTTCATTGCTGGTGGGGTTAGGGGCCTACATAAATGACGTCACGCGATTTTGAACGATTTTGAACCCCCTCCCCACCTCGTCACACGGCGCCACAAAAAAGTCAGACCCCCCCTCAAATATGACGTCACAAAGCTCTGCCCCCCCTCCAAACCATATTTCCATTTTGAAAATAAAACATGCTTCAAATCGCATTAAACTATTGTCATTGTAGTGCGCATTTAATGTGGCGCTGCACTCTGATGTTGTAGGAGAAAACATTTATTAAAACGTCTATTTCATTAAGTAACGTGTTGTCTATATTTATTTAAAGTTGCGCATTTTGATGTGACGTCACATTTCTCAACTCCCCTCCCTCTCGTCACACATCGTCACAAATGTCTGACCCCCCCCCCCAAGTGCATGACGTCATTTATGGACGGCCCCTTACCCCCCTACCTGAAAATCCTGGCTCCACCATTGACTCGAGTTCGATTCCCGTTCACGGCCAAATCACAGTGACGATTATTTGTAGGGCCTGAGCTTCCCCTAGGTCGACTCAGTCTCAATTGATTACTTGATGCGATGTGTGGACATGGCCACTAGGGGAGACAAAGGCGGTCGGGCGTGTCGTTGGCCATATTATATGCGCGTGGCGTGAAATGTTCCTTGCTAATAGTACGACGAAGAAGGGACACGCAAAGTTGGGTTTCATTTTAAACTTTTCCCAGACGAGGGCGCTGTGAGTCCACGAGACGCATAACCCCGAGAGGCCAGAACAACAGCGCGTCGCTGTTGTACGGAATGTTAATAACAAGATAATAAATAAACAATTGTCTCTCTCCACGTGTAAAAAAATAAACAAAATGTTGTTCACTCACCGAATTGACCGCCCCCGCTTTTCGTGAGGCTTCGTATCATTTCAACAGACAGGGTCAATGCATTCAAAACTCTGGACCGGTTTCGACATTCATCAGCAGCGTCAGACTTGCTGATGGTCTGCCCGATCGTCTTAGGGTTATGGACCTCACCAGAGGAGGGATTTAACCCCTGAGTCTTTCTTTTGCGGCATCATTCCTTACGCTGAACGGCAGCACTAATGATGTTCTCATTGATACGTTGATGACAATGATCATGGAAGAGTGATGATTATGATGATGATGATGATTAATGAATGGATCAATTAGTAAAATAAAATAGGAATTGATAATATATTTCAAAGTATGTAATTAATTACGACCTTGATTACGTGCTTACCATCATGACGATTGTTTAATCGTGGTCAACAACACTACGCCAAAAAAAGATAGGTGACGTTTCAGGAAATGGTCCTCTTGATGAAAAAGGAGCAACGAAATGTTGCCGAATATATTTTTACGTATTTATTTAAGGCCGCAGTGGTATTGATATGAAACGTGTTGAGTTTGTTGTTAATTACGCACCACTGCCAACGCAGCAGCAGCAGCGCAGCAGCAACATCACCAACATTTTTGTTATTGGAGATAAATAATTCATACTTTCTATTGGTGGTATAAAGTGGCGGGTAGCTCCATGCATCTTCTTGCAAGACCTACACTAATTCAATAGTTATTGATGGCGACTTTCAGTTGTTGATTGATACACGACGATTGATACTATCACGATGATGACGACCATTCAATTAAATCGGTCGTGCTAACGTATTCCACCCCAGAGCGACCAATTCCTGCTTTTGACCCTGGTCTTGGTGTGTCATCATTCAAGGTCCTTTTTGTTGTTGTCAAATCTTCACCGCAGATCCAAAAGATATGAGAAGCACAAGGGATCGAGTCAATCCGGCGCTCACCTCCCCACCCATTTGGACACGCTATGGTTACCATATTATTATTTATGCGGGTGAGGGTGATTGCTTCTGTGTAAGAGTAATCAACATTAATCATCATCGTCATCATAATTATCGCCATCATCAATAGCAGCAGCTATCATCTATCCACTGCTGGATGAACGCTGTCCCATCGCTCAATTTCCTTCGACCCCTTTGGGTGTGCCACCCTGTCATTCGTCTCGACCACCGGGGCCATCCATCCCTCGTGACCACGGGAATTGCCCCGAGGCCATGCATGTCTCTGATCTATGTATGATAATAATAATAATACTATACTTATGTATCCAGGAAAACAACACCTTTTTCAGGAGGTTCGTGCAACATTGTTTGTTTTTACGTCATTATTTATTTTAAGATGTTTTCAGCCAATTCAGATGAGCTGAGTTTATTAAACAAGTTGGAGGAAGCGGGGACCCGGAGAAAACTCACGCCTTGCGCGAGGACGGCACACTCCATCACCGTACAGATGAAAGAGATGGCGATTAGCCCACTTGCTGTACTGCCTTTCTCCTGGCGAGCAAGGGTGTGGCATTCCTCGACGTCCACCACGGGGAGGGAGTTTCCCCGCACCTCCGATTATCACGGTTGGCAACGTACGGTGGCAAAAAAGTTCAACGCGCAGAATGTGTAGCGGTGATTCACCAACTCTCGCTGCTGCCTCCACAGTGCTGGATCACAGGTCCCGTGCAGCGTAGTCACCACACTCGGCTCAGTGGCCAATGTGTCCTCTCTGTCCCCCAGTGTTATTCCAAGCGTGGCATCTATCTATCTATCGATATATGAGTCTGTCTGCGATCCTCGGGCAATTGCTGCACAACTATCGGCAACAGACATCTCACCTCCACACACTCACTAACCTCCACACCACCACCCAAGCCGCGCCGCCGCTTCTGAAGTAAGTAGTCTCATATCCCATGCCCTTGCCTCATTTGTAAAACATTTGTTATACATAGAACTCTACAGAATTATTGAAATAATAAAATGGGGGTAAAAAAAAAACCCGAGAGGATGAAAAGCAAGGAGAGGAATGTGAATCTCCGTTATCTTTCATGAAACCCTGTGGGAAATTTGTTCTGAGGGAGAAAAAAAACGCCTTGGTTTCTCTTGTGATGGAATATATATATGAAACAAATTCTCATAGAGGCGTAATCTCACTGCGCTGGAGCGAGGGTCGTGCTCGGGTAACGTGAGAGAGTATTTCACGCGCTGCCACCACGTGCCTCTCTTGCCAGCCCCCCCCCCCTAAGGCGAGCACCACGGTAGCGAGATGTTAACTACTCACCTGGTACACAGGAGGTCGTGGGTTCGATCCCGACCCTGACGCAGCTGTATATTTGGAGTTTGCGTGTGTCTCCGTGGTGAGATGTTAACTATCTCGTCTGGTATACAGGGGGTCGTGGGTTCGATCCCGACCCTGTCACCTGCTGATATTTGGAGTTTGCGGTCTCTCCGTGGTGAGATGTTAACTACCTCGCCTGGTATACAGGAGGTCGTGGGTTCGATCCCGACCCTGACGCCTGCTGTATATTGGTGTCTGTCTCCCCGTGGTCGCGTGGATTTTTCTCCGGGTCCTCCGGTATTTTCCCTTCACATTTAAAATAACGTTCGTTTCGGCTATTTGGCTGTTCCAACTTGATAAGCACTTCGTTGAGCTGTCTTTGTGGTCAGGTCGCTTCTGAAAAAGAGTTACATAGCTCAGTGGGCATTACCTGGTAAAACGAAAAAGTAGTTTAGTTTTAAGACCCGCGGCGTGGATACCGTGCAGGGTCAACCATTGATGTTTCCCTTCTTCCAATGTGCGACGCGGGGGGGGGTTGGGGGGGGCAAACCAATCGGATTTAAAGCCACGGCCTTCGAGCTTCGTTAAAGCGGTGATGATGGCCTGCGGTCGAGACGAACTGCAGAGTGGCAAAACTAAAGAGCTAAAAACTTTGGAAGGTGCCTGGTGCGCGAATCGAACTCGGGTCG
>NW_026891393.1:0-58012 GCF_015708825.2 Lethenteron reissneri
ACTTTACGTCTGTACGATATAAAGGTTACATCGCTGCGAGTGATAGGTGTTGGTCCGAGCTCTGGTGGATCATGGAGGCCGTTGAGGGCCACCAGAATGGATGGCAGTGCTTCGTGTATTGGCCACCGCTGGTTTCGACATTGTTGGGTTCCATCAGCAGTCAGCCTAATCAATAATCTAGCACGGTGTCATCATAATCGTCATCAGCCTTAATCTGTTCATTGACTGCAATTTTACCATGTAAACACTTTCCTTAACCTCCAGCTGTTGACATTTTTGTAATTGTCCGTTACTATTTCTAATTGTTCATATGTATGGCTTGGCTTGTAAGAGAAGTTTAATTTAAGTATACAGTTGTATTACTGCTTATTATTTTCCTCTTTATTGCTGTACTGAGCTGTCACATGCACGTAATACAGTACTGTAATTAGTCAACATACTAAACCTCAAATCCAGAGGTCGCCCGTTCCATCCCATCTCATGGCGCGGCAGCTGAATCCCCCCCTCCCCCCCACAGCGCCCGCGACGAGTGTGGAAGAGTAGACCAATCACTCCATATAGCTCCCTCTAGGAGAGGCCCTGTTGCCAGTAGTGGCATGAGCAAGCAATTTCAGGACTGGGCCTTTAGCCTTCATATATGCATATATGAAGTTACCATCATTTTGCCAGCCACCATTTCAATTCCACTAGAATCGATAATGACCGATTCCGAACTTTCGCAAACGGTAATGGCACGCCTGAACACGGTTAGCGGTTTCATAACAGTTGACGTTTAACAAGACCCCCGTGAGAATCAGGCACGCCAGGGGCTAATTCCCTTCGTGAATTGCTCCTGCAGCAAGTGACAAGAGGCGCAGGCAGCTGCTGTCTCAACCTTCACGGGCAGCGTCATGCACTGCGACCTTGCCTGCACACCCTGCAAATACTGGCAGCTGAATCGCTGTTGAACAAGATCAAGATGAAGATGCCATCATGCCACGACCACCGCACTTCAATGCAAACGCGTTCCACCCTCTGCAGCTACTGCACGGGTGACAAGCAGTGAGCTCCAAGATCTACCCTGACAGCCTCTCACTTAGACTCACATTGACCCATAGACTCACACAGAGACACACAGATCTGCCCTTACAGTCTCCCACCGTGTGGCCTGAGACTCACATACATAGACCCAGAGACTCACATTGACACCCATACATAGACCCAGAGACAGTCCTGGCTGTCTCCCACCATCTGCCTCCCAGGCCTTCTCTTCCCCTTGGTCAGCTGAATTGTGGAAACCACTCCAATGCCGGTCTCGGAAATAGGACGCACCCATTCTGTTACACACGGCCCCATCCAGTGCAACTGTTTATGCTGAATGTAAGTTGAATTTCTATCGCATCATAGGTACAGCAACTCACCTGCACCGCATTTTCTTCCGAACGTCTTGTATTTCTTATCCTGTCTTGCTACGGAGCTCCCAGCATCAGTCTCAGATAATTGTCCTCAATTACCAAATTGAACATTCGCTGTGGTATTTCAGAATGCTTCAAACGGCCAATCGGGAGACATCACTGGCCACTTGGCTGCGAGTGGCGTCCGCTGGCCCGACATGACATGGCGTGGAGTGGGGTTGATTGACTCAGCTACAATGTGGAGTGAGTGAAGTACCTCAAGGCTCCTGCATGTCCCGAGTTTCTCATCTACAGAGTCGAGGGAGGTGGGGTCATCTCCCTTATGACCAATTAATCAGTGTCGTGCAAAATATAGCAAACGAAATCAATATGCAGACAAAGCACGCCTCCTAATTATATCTGTCGAACATAATTCGGTTCATTTGAGTTAGGTCGTGTAGGGATGTTAATTTTAGCAAAAACAAAAAAATGCGTATTAAAAGTTGACATACCTACACATGTTGGTCATGAAAGCGCACGTTTAAGTATTATTTTACACAGCCCATTGACCACCTATGCCCTCCTGAGAGTACCATAATTTCAGCAGCATCGGTTTAAGCAAAACAAACTCTGGACCGGGTTCGACATTCAGTGTCTCATCAGCACCAAGAGTTCGGCTCCGCTTGAAGCAATGATGAATTGGACGTGGAATAATAATCTGGTATGCACGGCGGGACCATCACTTGCCATGTCACAACTACGAGGCCGGATGAGTGTTATGCCAGTCCTTTATTTAACGTATTCAGGAAAAATACATTAATCACATGCATTTTAATGGGATGTTGCTTTTAGCAGCATATTTACATTAATAAAAAACACTAAAATGGTCTTGAAATTTATCGCATGCCTATATACGTTCAATATAGTGTACGGTTTTTAACAATAAGTCAACTCTGGGACTACCCCTGATACTCAGACCACTAGTATGCTTACAGGGGATGAAGCAGTTTTTACACTGATGTAATTCATACATATGCCTATACACCCAAAGGGGCATAGCGCAACTCCTATAGGCAGGAGTGTGGAACCATGCATTTATATGTACTGTTTATTGTGTAATACATTCATATATATAGAGTACATGAACAGAAAATATGTACATTGTACATACTGTATGTACATACAGTATACTGGAGATACTGTACTGTATATACATCCAGTACCACACGGTACATTCAATACAGTATGTCCGCTTGCTAAACGTCTTACATTATTAGTAAAACAGTACCGACAAATACCATACACGCGGTGTGAATACGGTAAATGTTGTGTGCGTGTTGGTGCATATCTGTGGTGGAGCAGCCAGGTCCTGCTACCTCAAAGCAGCGGACGGTGATTGATGATCCATCACTCATCGATTCACGTCCAGTCTCTCGCTCACCGGCGATTCGTCACCTCCTCATCACTCTTTTACCGCCACTACCGTGGTTACCGCTCCCATGAGCTGGAGTCATTGATTCAGCCGCCCACGCTTGACTCTTTGTCGAGCCACACAACACCGTTTCATCTCATCCACATTGTTCAACCACTATACTGCAGGTCACCACAACAACATACTCACCCACCCCCTGGATCCACTCACGAACTCACTTAGCCACTCAATCACTTAGCCACTCACGCGTCACCCACTGACTCACCACACTTGTAGGTCAAATACTTCCCTTTCTGCTTCTTCCCTCGCACAGTTTTGGAATTCTCTCCTCCCATCATCTCCCTCCAAGCTCTTAAAATAATAACATTGTTAGCTGCAATAAACGTGTTAACCCTTGATCTATGGAAACTTTGACGGTGCTGTTTTTGCTGGAAACTTGACATTTTGGGCATTTGACGCCTGTGCTCAGAAACTACGTTTTAAAAAGTCTCAAAGTGTTCGTCATGAGCGGGTGACTGGTGCCATAGGTGCTACAGTATGTATCGGAGTACTGAACCGGCCCTTGTGAAATCCTAGGTACAAATCCCTAGCTCTACCCTGAGCTTAAACCAGTGGGAAGTTGAATTTATCTTATTTTGTCATTTAATGCAGTATAAATGCTAGTCAATCATTTCCCTGATCGAATGAGCATTGAGGCATTGGTGTTCATCTCATGTTTAAAAGCCCTGCAGAGCCAGTGGTGGAAATTCCACATTCCAACACGCTTGTTGACTTCCCCACAACGTGGACCTCATTCTTTTTTTTTATCAATCTTGATTTCAGGAGTTCAATTTCGACAACCTTAACCATTGCGAGCCGCTTGCTTGTACCACCGAGTCACCCACCCCCATGGCCAGTTCAAGAAATGGATATTATTATTCGTTTGCAGTGTCGGAATGCGTGCGGTCAAAAAAACATCGAAAATCAAAACTGCCAAGGAAGTGGGGTTGGGGTTGCCCTTCACGTCTCGTGCGTATCACCACAGCGCGCGTCGACGAGAAATGTACAAAAACAACAATTCCGCACTGCCAACACGATGCAAGAAGAGCACTGGGTCAATAATCGTGGCGAGATTTGACGGCACGTAGAAAAAAAGTCGCCTTGCAAAAGATGGGAGCGGGGGCACACAGTGCCGAAGGTCGACGATCTTTTCTTTTCCCAGTACCGTCAATCACGACACTCTGCCAAGTGTCGTTTTGTGCCTACAGAAGAAAACAAATCTACACGGCATTGTGTGCAACCCTATTATGCAAACGTGATGCGTGCATCATGCATCCATCAGTCTATCTACAAACACGCACTATAGAAACTATCAATACAGTTATACAGTGAATACGCATTGGATGCTATTATTACATGTACAGTTATTTACAAATACAAATTTGCGCGTCGGCTTTTTGTAAAAAAAAAATGCCTGGTTCTAGTGTAAGCGAGTTCCAAAAACGAGGAATATTTCAAAAAGCGTATACATTCGTTTAAACTAGGTGTGTACATTCCAATAAGGTAGATTAGTTGCATCGTATATGTAACAATCACTAAAATAATTCCAACGTCAGTTAAAAAGCCACTATCGCCAAATTTCTCCCGTCGATCAACAACTGGCCCGTTATTGCGCCAGAAGATCAACTCTAGCATGGTATAAAAGTGGAGCGTGGTGTGTGTCAGTTCCATTGTAATCCATGCCGTGTCTTCATTTCAAGTACATGACAGTCCTCTCCACCTGTTTCATTAGAAGAAGAAAAACACATTTCATATATTCCACTTAGAAAAATCTCTTGAGATGGAACATCTTGTTTGCAAGGGTGTCCAGGAATGCCAGGGATAGGCTCCACATCTTTTGAATTTCCACAGAATCCCAAAAACAGCTATTATGTCAAAGAACATTCACACACTGGCCTAAAGCCACACGAACTCTGGGCAGAGCTTGGGCCCCGACACCAGAGGCATTCTGTCACTCGACTTTCCGTAAAGTTCAACACGATACCGGCACCAGATCTCGGGCACGCCTCATTTCCTGCCACCCAGAACACGGATGCCAATTATCGGACTTTAATCAGGTCACACCAGGACAGGTGGCAACCCGAGTCAATGTCTGCGCTGTCTCTCCCCCACCGCTTGTCTCATTCGAGTGCCTTTTCCATGCCACGTCACATCCGTCTGCTCAGCACTTCCTCCGTCTTCACACGAGCAGTTGTTCTGCTGCACTGCGCCAGATGGTACACGGGGGGGCACTGGTGTGAACTGCAAAATGCCGACCGTCTCTGCTGTAAGAAGAACCCATGTTGTTGGGAAGACTGTAGCGCTGTGCAAAAATATTCACTTTCCCCCCCCCACTCCCCGAGGAAAAATAACATTTCGGTGGCACGTCACAACCTCTCTGCCGGCCCAAGCGCGTAAAGCCCTGGGTGTCTGTGCAAGCCAACATTAATTACAGAGATACCATCTTATGGATCCAATGTAGTGTTGCAATCGCCTGAACACTTTAACCGTGCAATCCCATTGGCTGGCCTTGAAACACACCCAGTTGCTCTGAGGACACATATCCACCCATGAGAGGGCTTCCTCTGCTCGTGCTGGCTGAGTGTGGATTGCAGGCCGTGTCGTAACACAACGGAATGGACGGCATCTCCTGGGCAACCCGTTGCTCATCAGCCGAGTTTCCTGGTTCGGCAGCCACTGCCGCCGCTGCCTCAGAGTGCAGAGGGATTTGCACGTACGGCAAGAGGGCAGAGGCCGAGGGCACGGCTGGGGCCATGGGTCCATGTTCTTCCGGTGAACCCTTCCCAGAGGGCACCGGCGGCTCACTCGCCGTCTTTTGGAGTAGGATGCTGCCGTCGGCCTTGATGTCGGTTACGTGCGCGTACACGTCCAGCAGTCCCGACCTCATGCCAACGGGCTCGTTCGCATTTTTCCCACTCGGATCTGTACATCGACCCACTGCCGACCTGTCCGCACTGCAGACGGCCACGGCTCCGAACCCACAGTGGCCCGATGGGCCTTGCTGAGGAGGTGCCACAAACTTGGGGCTCTCTCCAGCACCCAGCTCTCGGGTGAAGTCTGTCCCTGAAACCTGCTCACTGGACACGCCCGCATGCTTCGTCTTCTCCTGCGAAGGACCCTTCACCTGCACGGCAGTGAATGCGGTGGCAGTGGCCTTGACCCTCAGCAAGAGCATTGAGTCCAAGCCCAGTCTACTCGGCAAGTTGCCCACTCCCTTTCTTCCATCCGCGCTCGCAGAACTTTCATGTCCAGAGTCTAGCGCCTCCTCATCCTCCTCGTCCTCCTCGCTCTCCTCACCTCCTCTGACACGCCTCGCTTTTCCCAGGAGTCTTCCACCCTCTCCGGTCCCGCACTCCCCATTGGCGTCATGGCCTCTGCTCTCCCTGGTCCCTTCCAGCCCCACCTCGACGCACTCTGCCCATGAGTCGGTGTCCTCGCAGCGCGCAGGCGTGTAGCTGTGGAACAGTGCGAAGATCCCGTGCAGCTCCTCCGGCGGAGTTTTCTGCACGAACATTACAAAATAAACACGTAAACATGGGCAGCCCAATCACCAACATACTGCAGGTAATGAAACACACACTTCTGCCCATCTACTCATCGGCACACCCACTCAATCTCTCACACCAAACCACTTAATCACCACACTGCAAGTCACAACGATACAGATACTTACCCACTCGGTAACCAAACAACAACCGCCATTTGTCACTAAGTGGTGGTGACGTCACCACGATGCTTGTGCCAGGCGTTGTACACTTTAAGCCCACGTGAATTGTCCAAGGCTCACTGGCAGGAGGTTCGGTAACCCACTCATCTACTCACCTACACCCTGTCACCTACTCACTCACCCACTCACCCACTCAGTCACTCACCCATCCGCTCAACCGCGTGCAGTTTACAACGATACACCCACTCACTCACCTACTCATGCATGTGTAATAAAGGACTCGACCACGATGTCTGGCTTGGTGTCCTTTATTCGGTTCTTCTCTCTTAACCCGCACGGCTGTCCTTCTATAAGACTCTATACTGACACTGATACTGCTCTCCTGCAGTTTCTCCCCTCGTCGTTCTCTCAGCCTCTCTCTCCTCTCGTCGCTCTCGTAGCCTCTCCCTCACACACAGCCTCGCCGGCTGTGTTCCCCGCAGCTCCTCGTCCGCCTTCTCTCCAGCCGCCCCACCGCTGTCTTCTCTCGCAGCTCCGCTGGCTGCTCCCTTAGCTGGCCACCGCTGGCCGCCGCTGCCACCCCTTGGCTTTGCCCACGTGGCCTTACTCTGGTCCAGTCCCACTCGTTCTGCCTTCCTCTTCCGGTCTCCTCCCTTAAGAACCTTAACCTTTCCTCCCACGTCACCTAACTCCACCTCTCCGTGACGTCACATCCGGGAGGTCGCCCGCGCCCGCATTACACCACCCTCCCCCGCGGAGAAAAACCCAGCCGACCTCGGCTGAACAACACCAACAGTAATGCGGGCGAACCCGAGCGTAACACACCAAAGGACACCAAGCATGCAATATAACAGTAAGAACAATCAACACAACTCAACAATCAATAACGTAGCAGAAGCAGGCAATAAATACACAGTAAGAACAATACAACATAACAATCAACGAAACACAAGGGATTTAGAGCGTGTGCGGGTCGCCGGCCCGTCCCGGACGGTCGGCGGCCCATCCGCGGAACGGGAACGTGATTGAGTTTGAGGAGCGACAGGGTGAAATCCCCCTGTCGCTGTTGGAAGTCCACCAACGTCCCGTGTCCTTGAAGGATCAGTCTTGGGCTTGTCCCGCGGATGCGTCTGCAGCGGGGTCGGAAGGGCTGCAGGGCTCGAAGGACCCGCAGATCTGGCAGGCACCCTCCGAGCAGAGCGCCTCGTCCCCTCCGGTGTCAAGGCCGGCCTGCCTGGAACAGGTACGACAGGCGCTCTAGCAAGATCAATGGACGCAGGCGGGGGAGAGTCGGCAGCAACAGACCCCGGCAAGGCAACATTGGGAGATGATGCATCATGTAGGGGAGCAACATACGGTTTCAAGCGCGACGTGTGAACAAACCAGCGGCGAGAACCAATTTGAACACGCGCCGACTGAGGATTAGGAACCTCAATGAGGCGGACAGGCCCTCGCCAAGGTTTGTGAAATTTGGGAGAGGTACCCGGCCGCACCTGCGGGCAATGGAGCCAGGCCAGGTCCCCAACCTTCCAGGGGCACTCCCCTTTGGAACGCCGTGCGTACCTCTCATTTCGGGCCTGAGCTTTGGCCGTAGCCACACGGGCACTCTCCCGCGCCTCCGAGACCCGGCGAACAGTGTCCCGAATGTAGTCAGGAAGCGGTTTACAAGGTCCCCTCACACCGGTTCCCATCTGCACATCCATTGGCGGCACGTTTTCCCGACCATACATAAGGTAAAATGGCGAATAACCCGTAGCCGCATGAGGAGTCATCCTGTACGCCGAAAGCACCCCCGGGATGTGCAGGTCCCAATCCGATTGTTGCTCACTCACCGTGTGGCACAGCATGGCAGACAATGTCCGGTTTAGCCGCTCAACCATACCATCCGTTTGCGGATGGTATGGGGATGTCCGGACCTTCTTAGTCCCTAGGCCCGCGCATACTTCCGCCAATAATTTCGAAGAAAAATTTCGGCCCTGATCCGTAAGGAGTCTCTCCGGCGCACCCTTGTCCATAACATATCCGAACAAAAAGGCGTCGGTAATGGCCGCGGCCGATTGATCGGGCAACGGCCAGGCCATCGGCCAACGGGAGAGGTACTCAACCCCGACCAGCAAATATTTATTACCCCTCGCCGAAGGTGGGAAAGGTCCCAAAATGTCCAGTGCCACCAATTCATTGACCCGAGACACCCGAATTGACTGTAAGGGTGGCACATAAGGATGTTTAGGAGGCTTACGCCGGGCACAGTCAGGGCACGCGCGGACGTGCCCCACGACATCCGTCGACATGCCGTGCCAAAAATAATGACGTTGCAACGTCAACAAGGTCTTCTGCACACCCAGATGTAATAGCGTGTCACAATGGAGAGTTCTAATCAACTCGTATCGGAGGGACGCAGGCACCACTAGACGCCAGTGTTCCTGGAGACTTTCCCTCCACATAAGCAGACCATCTCGGACCGCGGTTTCCGGCGCACCCTCCGTAACCGGACCCCCAACCTCCACTTTGGATCGCTTCCGCAAGGACACTAACGACTCATCCATCATTTGCTCCCTTATCCAAACAGACCGTGGCAGATTCAAAACCCCATCAGTCGGCCCCGGTTCCACAGTAGCATCCGACTTCTCCACAGCCAATACCACCGGCTGAGGGGGGGGTAGGCTGGGCGCACATCTCTGCGTCCCCGACGCACATTTGCAAGGGGAGCGCTGCGGCAACCTAGAAAGTGCGTCTGCGTTCGCATGGCGCACCCCTTTACGATGGTGAATTTGAAATGAAAATTCTTGCAGCGTGTCCAACCAACGCGACAGCTGGCCGGAAGGTTGATCCATTTTAAGGGCATATTGCAAGGCCGCATGATCCGTACGTACGATAAAGGAACGGCCGTACAGGTACGGTCGAAACTGACGTAGGAAAAAAACAACGGCTAAGAGTTCCCTGCGAGTGACACAGTAGCGTGTTTCCGCGGGCGACAGGACCCGGCTACCATACGCAACGACGCGCTCTACGCCCCCTTTAGACTGAGACAACACCGCGCCAATACCTGTGTCGCTCGCATCCGTATCAAGAATGAACGGTTGATTGAAATCCGGATAATCCAATGTTGGGGCGGTAGCCAACAGATTACGCAGACTCTGAAAGGCCGCCTCTTCCGGCGGTCCCCACGCAAACTTACGTCCCTTACCCGTAAGGAGGTGCAAGGGCCTCGCGATGGTCGCAAAATTCGGTACAAATCTTCGATAATACGAGGCAAATCCCAGAAAGCGACGTACATCCCCCACGGTGACCGGAGTCGGCCAATCTCGGACGCACGCCGTTTTTTCCGGGTCCGTAGACACCCCCTCAGCACTCACGATGTGCCCCAAATAACGGACGGACCGTTGCAGTAGGTGACATTTCTTTGGTTTAAATTTCAAGTTCGCGGAGCGCATCCTCGCGAACACCGTCTCCAGCCGCCTTAAATGTTCATCAAATGTGCGGCTGAAGACGATGATATCGTCCAAATATATGAGACATGTCTCCCACTGCAACCCCGTCAAAACGAGTTCCATGAGCCTTTGAAATGTGGCAGGGGCCGCATTCAGCCCCATCGGAAGGCAGTTAAATTGAAACAACCCCTGCGGCGTACGGAATGCGGTCTTCTCCCGTGAGGGCTCGTCAAGGGGAAGCTGCCAAAATCCCGAAGAGAGGTCCAGTGTAGAGAAATACTTAGCCCCCGACAATGCGTCGAGGGAGTCGTCCATACGCGGCAGGGGATACGCATCTGCCACCGATATCTTATTCAATTTTCGAAAGTCAACACAGAATCGCAATTTGCCATCCTTTTTCTTAACCAAAACCACAGGCGCGCCCCATGGGCTGTTCGACGGCGATATAATATCCGCAGCCAACATATCCTCCACTGCCCCCCGAACGTGTTCTCGCTCGGCCGGACTCATTCGGTGCGAATTCAACCGAATAGGGGCAGCGTCGCCTGTAGCAATGTGATGGTGAAGCAATGAGGTGCGTCCCAAATCCAAATCATTGGAGCTAAACACATCGGAATACGTCAATAACAATTTATGAAGCGCACCCCGTTGATCCACAGACAGGGAAGAATTTCCGTCACATAAGCTAGCAATCCAGCGGTCATCCGAAGCCACAGGCTCGGAAACACCAGCAACCACTCCCTGGCTATGCGAACAATCGTGAGCCGTAAATGCCGTGGTGGCATGTGCCACAACCGTGCCGGCTGGGACACAGACATTTTCCGTACCCGCATTGAGCACCTGCAAAAACGGTAATTGATCTGGCCGGACGATGGTCTGCGCTCCGACCAGCGCCGATCCGGCCGTTATCGAGGCTGAAGGTGACAACAAGATCCCAACCGCTCCCAGCCGACCAGGCAGGGGCTTCCGATACCGCAGGGGAATAAGCATCTGTGAACCAGGTGGAATATCAACAGATGCCACGGATAGCGCCTGCACTTGTACGGCCGAAGCAGGTCGCCCCCAGGGCGACGGCAGAAACGAAATTTGACGGCCACCCGGCAGTTCAATACAATTCTCATTAATTTTGATCAAAATAGGCATCTTAGCCAGAAAATCAGTGCCCAATAAACAGGGAACTGCCAAGGATCTTGAAATCAACACAACGCCCGAGGCCGACACATCCCCAATAGATATTTTAGCGTCCACCTGGCCCACGATGCCCATACTACCCCCGTTCGCAGCGACGCACGACCCGTAAACCGGACGCACGGCCCCGGGTGGGATGCCTAACAGATGAAAAATGACATCCGAAATAATAGTCGCGGACGCCCCGGAATCGACCAAAATGCGCACGTCCACCCCTTGTATAGACCCCGGCACGGTGGACGAACCCGTAGCGGCCGCAACAACCCTCCGTGCCAATTTGCGCCACTGCGTCACAGAGCGACAAGGCCCCGTCGAAGGTCCCTCTTTAACAACAACACTATGACCGCACAACGAAGGTGATGGGTGAGGTGTAAAGCCTTGCCGGGTGTCTGGTGCGTGCCGACTTGCCTGTTTCGGTGGATCCTTGGGCGGCTTGGCCGGTAATGAGGCCTCCTGTTGTGGCGGACCCGGGATGCGGGCCCAGCAGTCCTTCGCGTAGTGGCCCTTCCGTCCGCAGCGGAAGCAATCGGCGTCGTTGCGCCGAAGCGCAGGCCTTGCATCGCGCCGCCCGCGTATCGGCGGTGCAGCACGAGAGGCCGGTCCACCGCGGCCTGACCATGGCACCGAGGCGGCCGTCAGCTCCTGAGGGCCCCGCTCATCCGGCACGTATACCGACTTCGTAGGGTCCCAACCCAGAGCGCCACCCTCCGCGACGGGCCCCCCTGTCCACGCCGTGACCTGTTTCCATCGTCGTAGGTTGAATTGTGCATCCAGACATTTCGCCGCCGCCCGGGAGGTGAGCTTCTCATGCCCGCACACCGGCATGGGAATCCCAAGATCCCGCGACAGCTCGAGCATCTTGCCCAAGATGAGAGGCTCGAGCAGGTCAGGTGTTGTATCTGGATACGCGGCCATAGCCAAATCAAGCACTGCACCCCTGTACGCCACAGGCGACTCCTCGGGCGCTCGTTGTCGTTGAGCGAATCGCCGATGCGCGTCGTCAGGTGGCTCGTAGGCGTCGGCCATTTCTTGAAAAACTCCATATAATGTCCTCTTCTTCTCGGCCTTAATGGAGCGAAAAAAACGAACAGATTCGTCGTCCAGAAGAGTCGGCAACACTTCCAAGGCCTCAGCATCGGTCCATCTCGCAGAACGGACCGCCGCTAAAAATCTGCAGGCGAAAGCGCTCCAGTCGCCCCCAATGGCGAATTCCTTGACCGTGGTGAGATGGCGACTCCGACTTCGCTTCACTCCGCCCTCCGCCGATGGTTCCTCCGGAGGCAAATTCAAAATGGCGTCGAATCGCGGCGTGGTCAAGATGGCGGATTCCCGCCGCGGCACGCGCAAGATGGCGGCCTCCTGCCGCGTGGCCCATGGCGCCGGGAGTGAAGAACCCGTGGCGGCCTGTGGAGCACTCTCCGCTCTCTCCGTCGCCGTGCTTGGGGTGACGAGATGACACACTTGGCCCAGGGCGTCCTTGAGAGTCTCCAGTTGCTCAGCCACCTGCAGCCATCGCCGATCAGCGTCTGATGGTGTCGGCGGCCCTGACACTGTGGCTACATCTTCCACTCCCGTCCCCGCACTCGTTTCAGCAGGGCTCTCCTCCACCACCCTGGCAGGATCCATGTTTGGAGGGAAGTCTTCGTCTTCGGACGAAGAAGCCGATGCCGGCGCTGGAACATTTTTCTTTCTCACTTGTTTCGACATGCCGTTGCACTTCCGACACCAATGTAATAAAGGACTCGACCACGATGTCTGGCTTGGTGTCCTTTATTCGGTTCTTCTCTCTTAACCCGCACGGCTGTCCTTCTATAAGACTCTATACTGACACTGATACTGCTCTCCTGCAGTTTCTCCCCTCGTCGTTCTCTCAGCCTCTCTCTCCTCTCGTCGCTCTCGTAGCCTCTCCCTCACACACAGCCTCGCCGGCTGTGTTCCCCGCAGCTCCTCGTCCGCCTTCTCTCCAGCCGCCCCACCGCTGTCTTCTCTCGCAGCTCCGCTGGCTGCTCCCTTAGCTGGCCACCGCTGGCCGCCGCTGCCACCCCTTGGCTTTGCCCACGTGGCCTTACTCTGGTCCAGTCCCACTCGTTCTGCCTTCCTCTTCCGGTCTCCTCCCTTAAGAACCTTAACCTTTCCTCCCACGTCACCTAACTCCACCTCTCCGTGACGTCACATCCGGGAGGTCGCCCGCGCCCGCATTACACATGTACACTCTCTCCCACCACACTGCAGGCCACAACACTTCTCTTTCTGCTTATTCCCTCGCACTGAAGCACTTTGGAATTCCCTCCCATCTCCTTGTTTCACGAGGAATAATAGCAATATTCAATTTTAAAAAACGTGTTACACTTATCTATTACAACTCTGAGAGTGATGTTTGCTACTCGGCTGCTTGACGTTTTGGACCTGCGTTAAACAAAAACTCTACAAAGCAAGATAATACTCAACAGTACTTCTCAGATTGTATAACTGTTTGCCAGGATATGATAACGATCCAATCTAGTTTAATTAAAAAAACAGTTTTGCCTGCGTTGAACCAATTGTTTAAGCAAACCAATCTACTAAAGCTTTCGTGACTGCAGGAATTAATATTCTTTGGGTCATTCGGTAAAGTCATAGAGATCGGTTAAAAGAAAATAACAAAATAAAAAACTACGACGTTTCGATCGCAACACAAACGGTGATAATCAGGAAAAGGGGGGGTTAGCTTCTAAAGACAACTGCTTATAAAGGTTTGAAATGGGCGTAGCCCAAATGTCAGCAGCCAATGCAATGCAAGTGGTGGGCCGAGAAGATGGGTACAAACTGAGCAATCATTGGACGGACGTTATTAACCAGTTTAAGTCATAACTGGCAGTGATGTTCCCAGCCTACCACCTTCTGATGTTAGTTGTTATTTTCGGCTCTCTGATTTTTTACATTAACAGATTAAACACAGCTACCTCGCGCGCCATCCTCGAGGCTTCTGCTTCACGATCTTCCATTAACATACTAATCTCTTATATGAATATAGCCACCTAGGCGCACTCGCCGTGAAGGATGCCTGGCAATCTTGCATTGACATGCTAATTTTTGCCTGCAGCCCTTTGATTGGTAGAAAGCCCACCACCGCCGCAGTCGCGGCCCACCACTTTGCTTGTTTTGAACCAATACTGCTGAAATGATGTACTCCCATATAGTTGCGTGTGGCTGATGGGATGTGTAAAAATAAACAATTAATATTTTTTTACGTGGAGGGAAAGACACAGGAAGGAAGGCCTATCGTCTGCTTATTGATTTCGTTTGCTTATGAGACAGGCTCCTTTGCTTCGTGGGTTTATTATAGCCCGGCAGCCACCTTGAGCAGGTCATGATCCATCCCTGTGATGCGTGGTCCTGGCACTGGCGGCAGAAATACTCTCTTGATCCTGCAATTAATAAGAATCGCCGGGGTCACATGGAGGACGTGTCAGTACACACTTAGCAGTATCACACGGATGCCGTTCAATAGAAACCACAACGAGGCACGGACACACTGGCCACGTAATATATTATCCATAGCAGAGATTTTTTTGGTTAATATATTGTTTATTGTACAACACATTCGTGTCGATTTTATGCCCATAGAAGCATTTAAGGCATACTTAGTTGCGTTCGTGATAAGGGCTACATCATTTGGAAATTACACTTGTGAACGTGAATTGGTGTACGTTACCTGCTATGACTCACGATTCAGAAACAACACACGTTGACAAAGACAATGGAAGAAAAGCTGAAGAGTGCGCAAAGAGCGTGGAGGGGTGCACCCTTGGAATTGACACCGAGATGGAAGCAAGAGGAACACGTGGATTATAAAACACACGCAGATAAGAGGCATCATATTGCCTAAAAAGAAAACTAAGTGGTGCCTGGGCAAGGCTTGGCACGGCTCGAAGGGATTTGGGCCGGTGGTAGAGACTGTTGATGAAGTGCTAGCAAAGAAGGGACTGCACCCTAGAGGACTTTCACCTAGGAGAAGGAGCGACAAAAGAATTTAAGTGTGCGGGCGCTTAGACTGTGCTCTGGGAAGTCGAGTGACCGAATGCCGCTGGTTTTGGAGCTCAAGCTCTGTCCAAAGTGCTTGCCGCTTGAATGTTCTATAGCATAATAGATTTTTGGGATATGGTGGAAAATAAAGAGATGTGGAGCCTATTCCTGGCATTCTGGATACCCTTGCACGACGGGTGGTGGTGGCGGCTTGGAGAGGCCTTCTTCCAACTCTGATGGTGTTAACGTTCGTATAAATACACTGCGAGATGGGTCGGCCCTGCAAGTCTGATACACTGGCCGACGCAGGACCAGACGTGGCACTGCCTCTACTACCTTTTGCGGGTGCCGATCAGGGTGACAAGGAACAGCAGCGTCACCATAGCACCCATTACGGCAGCCAGCAGTGTCACGCCAACAGCCCACTGTGCCACTGCAGACATTGGTGCACACACACACATGCACGAGATCCCCCGATTAGCCGTATAGACTGTAGGATCAAATGCTCTTTTACATTTGAATTTGTACCCACACCACAACACACTACGATTGTGTTTTCTGTGTCACGGCGGTGTACGTATTGATGACAAAAACACTACGAGCCGTCCGCTTCACAGTGGATGCTCAAGATCCCGCGACGTCATTCCAAGGAAAGTAGGCCAACGCAATTAACTCAATTGGTAACACACGTAGCAGCAATTGTTGCTCCCTTACTGCGAAAACCTAGCACGACCCTTCCGAAATAGTCTTGAGGCTCAACGAGGATGTTCTGGGTAATCAAGGGCCATGATAATTCGCCATAAGGTGAAGAACAAATTAAATACTCTTGCAATGCTCCCATGTATCAGAAAACAACCGTGGAAAAAATATCTTGTGGGATTTTTTTTTAAGTATAGCCATCAAGTGGCCTTAAAAAAAAAACATTTCCCACTATAGGGGGTGGGGTCGTACAATTCCCATTCACTGTGCTGTGAGATCAACACGTTTGAACCGATGTCAGAGCAGGAAATTAATAAAATTAAGTGAAAGACAAAACGGAGTATGGTGGTTGTCTTGTTCAGTTGTTGACACCTTGAGCCAACCGGCCATCTCTTAGTCACAGCCAAAGACAAAGGTCTGCCGTGTAGCCTTCAACAGACTGTTGAGGCAAATTCTGTTAGCGTATACGAATGCACACGAAGGGGGTGGACGGCTGTTGTTGACACTCTGCACCAGGTACTCATTTGAGGCCGAGTCAACCTAGGGGAAGCCCAGGACCAGTTGATATAACCATCACCGATGTTGGCTGTGAGCGGGAATCGAACTGGGCTCATCGGGTTGGAAGCACAGTACACTAACCACAACAACACTAGCGACCCCTATATTTCATGGGCCATATATACACGAAGATTTGTTTACATAATTATATTTACACTCCTTTACCCAGGAAAGCCTCATGGAGTCTCAATACTGTTGCAGGGGGGGGGGTGGTCCTGCTAGGTTTTCCCAGTAGGGGGACAACAATTGCTAGGTGCGTTTTCCAAATATAATTTGCGGAAGAAATTTTTTTAAATTTGACCATGTGGCCTATGTCTTCCGAATGACGTCATGGGATCTTTAACGTCCCACTGACAGTGAAGCATATGGACGCAGCAGGGTTATAATTAACACGTCCACAGTATTAGCCAGGGCAGCCTGCTGGATTCAAATCGGAAGCCAGCATATCCAATTCCGAAAAAAATACGGCAAGGTCAACAACCCACAACACACATAATCTGCACTGGCACAGCCAGACAGCCCAGTGCTCGCACCGCTCACACCCGTGCATTGCCACATACATGGCATGAGTGACGCACCTTGGTTTATGCCGATGGGTGGCTGAATTTCAACCTCGGCGCTCCACGGGCTCCAGAATGGGGAGCTGGTGGCCCGGCAGCGCACGCGAATGTAGTATCGCTCTCCCGGTTTCAGCCCGTGCAGCACGAGCTCCGTGGTTTGTATGCCAAACGTTTTCTGGAAGGACACGTGCACACACACGGTATTCACGCCGACTCGCGCCCAGAGTCTTAAATCAAAGTGGATTTCCTGCTCAAATGAGCATTTAGGCGGTGCTCATCTCTGGTTTACAGCCTTGCAGAGCCAGTGGAAGGAATTCCAGAGTGGAGTAGTGAGAGACAAGAAGTAGAATGTGTAGTGAACTGCAGTGTGGTGGCAGAGTGGGTGAGTGAATTATTGTCTTTTTGTGTCCTGCAATGTGGTGGCTGAACACTGTGTGGATGAGATGACAGTCGGTAAAAAAATTTAAATTAATAAAAGTAAAATAAAATAAAAATCACGACGTTTCGGAGGCAACACAAGCTTCCGTCTTCAGGTGGTACCGCCACAGCCACGACAGCTGTATCAAGTAAATGAGAGATTACAGGAGATACCACTCCGTATATATAATGGTTGAGGGGGGGGCCAGGAATGGCCCACTTTTTATTATTATGGTAAGGTGCGGCTTGAGACTATGAATAGACTACATAACAAAAGACTGAGCCTTTATTATGGAGAGGTTCGGTTTGTGACTTCGCCTAGCCTACATAACAAAAGTGTGAAAAAAGAAAGCTAAACTTGGTAGAAAGCTAAACCTGGTTAAACAAAACTGGCTGTCTATCAGTAACCTGCAATAGTTTTCTGTCAAATAAGATGGTCCAAATAAGTGTAGTTAAATCTTTTTTTGCATGGTTAATCACATCTTTCCAATAATTAAATGTGCGGCTTGAGACTATGAATAGACTGCATAACAAAAGACTGAGCCTTTATTATGGAGAGGTTCGGTTTGTGACTACGCCTAGCCTACATAACAAAAGTGTGAAAAAAGAAAGCTAAACCTGGTAGAAAGCTAAACATGGTAAAACAAAACTGGCTGTCTATCAGTAACCTGTAATAGTTTTCTGTCAAATAAGATGGTCCAAATAAGTGTAGTTAAATCTTTTTTGCATGGTTAATCACATCTTTCCAATGATTACTCAGTTTGTAACCATCATCACGGTTGAAATTATGTCTGTGTTTGTATATTTGTATGGCTTCGTGAACAAACCTTTGATGGTAGCCAGGAGGTTTGCAGAGCACCTTGGTCTCGGAAAAGACAATTTCATGAGAGCTCACAGAGTTGTAGCAATGATCGGCAACGGCCGAAGAATCAGTTCTGCCGTGTTTCAGATCTGACTTGTGCTCGCGGACACGATCAGAAACATGACGTTTCGTTTCTCCAATGTAGCAATCATCACAACTGCAACTCAATTTGTAGACTCCAGGATACTGTAAGTCAGGAACGACATCCTTCACAGATGGAATCAGATCACGGATTTTATGCACTGTACTGAATCGGACTTGGATCTTATGTTTGTTTAGAATTTTGGAGATCTTTTTGGTCACGCCTGCTATGTATGGTAACGTGATAGTTTTGTTCGGAGTTTCATGTGGCTGTTTCTGTATGGTGGGAGAAACAGCTTGGCGGATGGTGCGGTCAGAGTATCCGTTCATCCTGAGGGCCCGATGTACGTCTTAATTCACCGGCCAGGTGGTGTTGGTCAGAAATGCCATGGGCTCTGTGATATAGCGTTTTGATGAGAGAATTATTTTGAGATGGGTGGTGGTGGGAATCCGGTTTCAAGTAGGAATCTGTGTGGGTGGCTTTCCTGTAGACAGAATGTGCCAAGGATCCGTCAGGTCTCCTCTCAAACAGAATATCCAAGAATGGTAGTTTACCATCTTTCTCCACTTCCATGGTGAATCTAATGGATGGGTGTCTAGAATTGATGTGGTCGAAGAAGTGGTTCAATGCTGGGAGGCCATGTGGCCAGGTATGACGAAAGTGTCATCCACATACCTCTTCCACAGGGAAGGACGCAGGGTGGATGTCTGGATGGCGTCTGATTCAAACTTTTCCATGAACATGTTGGCTATAACTGGTGACAAGGGGGAGCCCATAGGGATACCCTCATTCTGTTTGTAGAAGGTGCCATTCCAGGTAAAATAGGTGTTGGTGAGGCAATGCCTAACCAGCGCAGGTACATCAGAATTTAATCCATGTTGGACTAAGTCCTCAATTATTGTTAGGGTGTCTGGTACTGGGACTTTGGTAAACAAAGATACTACATCAAAACTGACGAGGATGTCATCAGGAGATAGTACCATGTCCTTAACCATAGAGACTAATTGGGTTGAGTTGAGTACTGCCGAAGAGGTCTTGCCTGTGAAAGGAAGCAGAGTATCTGATAGAAAACGGGCTAGTTTGTAGGTAGGAGAGTTTATCGTCGACACGATGGGTCGTAGCGGGGTGCCTTCTTTATGGATCTTGGGAAGACCATAGAGTCTGGGAGGTCTAGCCGCCGATGGTTTTAGGCGTAGTCACAAACCGAACCTCTCCATAATAAAGGCTCAGTCTTTTGTTATGCAGTCTATTCATAGTCTCAAGCCGCACCTTTAATCATTGGAAAGATGTGATTAACCATGCAAAAAAATATTTAACTACACTTATTTGGACCATCTTATTTGACAGAAAACTATTGCAGGTTACTGATGGACAGCCAGTTTTGTTTTACCAGGTTTATCTTTCTACCAGGTTTAGCTTTCTTTTTTCACACTTTTGTTATGTAGGCTAGGCGTAGTCACAAACCGAACCTCTCCATAATAAAGGCTCAGTCTTTTGTTATGCAGTCTATTCATAGTCTCAAGCCGCACCTTACCATAATAATAAAAAGTGGGCCATTCCTGGCCCTTCCCCCTCAACCATTATATATACGGAGTGGTATCTCCTGTAATCTCTCATTTACTTGATACAGCTGTCGGGCTGTGACGGTTCCACCTGAAGATGGAAGCATGTGTTGCCTCTGAAACCTCGTGATTTTTATTTTATTTTACTTTTATTAATTTTAATTTTTTTACCTACGTGACTTTACCGAAAAAACCTAAGAATATGAATCCTTGCAGTCACGAAAGCTTCAAATCTAGAATGACAGTCGGTGTCTGGTGGACCGAGTCCTCAACATGGGCGGAGGAATCCATTATGGAAGTTCATTAGAACAGTGACCATAGGGGTAGAGACAGAAGAGTGATACGCAGGTGACTGACTGCTGGTGAATGAGTGACTTGTGTGAATCAATGAGTGCTGGATCATCAACACACATGTCATCACGTGTTTGCTACGTATGTGTCACTTGACACCCTGAACACCCTTAAAAATGAGATTCTCTATCTAAAGGGATTATCCAGGCAAAATATTTTACTTTACAAGAAAGCAACATGCTCGTGATACATCTGTGAAAACAACGATTCGCTTTTAATTGAGACACCCTCCTTTACGCTGGGGCATCTCAGAGTGATTTACACGCGATCGGTGACTTACATCACACCTCATTTTAACACATTTCAAAGGGTACGCCCAGTAGCAACTGTCCCTGTGTGGCACAAAGTGACTCAGTACCTGGCCTGCAAGTGGGCATTGGTCTGCCAGTAGAGGGTGATGATTGTTGCTGTGCGTAATCTCAATTGAGACATTTTCTGATTTTTTTTTGCATTTGAAAAATATGAATCCTGACGCTGCCACATAAGGGCCTACTCTTTTGGAATGACGTCAGGGGATCCAAACTACTTATGGTTACCGGGTTGCAGTATTACCCAAGGCGGCCGTAGAACCTGAACCGTGAACCTCCGCTACTGCTGGGCTCTGTCACCGCCCCAGCGTGGAAGAGTAACCCAGATACCTTTTGTAGAGCCCACTCTCGTGGAGGGCCTTCTACCAGCTGTGGCACGAGCGAGCAAGTGCAGGGCGGCGCCTTTACCTTCGTATTGAGATGCGAGGGAAAACCAACGACTCGGTGACTTGGGCCGTCGTGCGGATTGTACGTTCGCGAATGGCCAATGGGTGCATTTGATACTGAAATTCGACTAGAAATGTTTATTGGTTCCTGACTTTCGGGACCGGTAACCGGTTCTGAGAGCGATCAGCAGATTACCGGTTATCGTTTAACAAGCATCGTATTTACGCGTGTGACGTGCATTGTAACAGCAACCGCATCAAAACAACAATAGGCTGATGTACACATCTCTCTCATGAATGAAAAATTTAAGACACAAGCCACAGTCGTGCGATAGTGCCCATGCAAACCAAACTATGAACAATAGAGTAAACCCATAGAGACACGTAGATACATAGAGACTCATAGCGATACATGTCGCGACATTAAAGACAAGCGATTGTGGCCATGCAGTCAAAATTATGTATCATAAATCACTGTGTGGTCTGCACTCTATCAACGGTGGAGGAAAACCAAAACTGCACAAACTCTCTCTCCCGAAGCCCTCTTGATGTGGCTTGCAGAACTCGCTTTGGCATTCAGCTCCTGTAACATAGTGCTGCCCTATGCAAGAATAGAATAGTATTGAGACGTTTGGAATAGAAGAGTGCCTGGTATTGAGATGGCCAGGACAGTTACATAAGATGGAAATTAATGGTGAGGAGCTGTTGTTGCTGTAGATTGGCAATTGCAAAAGAGGTTGTGGTGAAGAATTAGGCGTATTATTGTATTCTTTATATTGTCCTCAAAAGCACTGATTACTTTGTCTACGGGGAGGAATTTCACCTATCTGTCAGAGTTTTTAGCAGACAACGAGACAAGAAGTCACAGCTTCTCTTTTTTACCTATGTGACTTTACCGAAAAAACCTAAGAGTAATCCTTGCAGTCACGAAAGCTTCAAATCTAGAACTCTTATGTAATTCTAGGTCCCATGTCTAACAGAAAGAGGGTCCTCGCCTGTAAACATCTGTGAGTGCAGCAGTGTCGCATGAATAACTCTGCCGATGAGACACTGGATTCTCTAAACCGGTCCAAAGTTATGCTTGTGTTGAACCGGCACCACGAATGTGGTCCGCCCTTCCCAGAATGTTCATGTGGCCAACGGGTTGCAAAAAATATATACTTTTTTTACGTTGAGGGGCAGATACGTGAGGGAGGCATATTATCTGCTCGTGAATTTTGTTAATTCTTATTTGTGTTGTAGTTTTAGATAATTGTAGACGGACTGTACGCCCTCCCTCCCTCCTTAAGAGGCGGCTACAGTTTCTGTAACGGCTGCAGAGACGGAGAGAGATTTTGTGTGCACAGGGCATGGAATGTGCACCGGAACTGCCTTCCCGTGCAGCCCTGTAACCCTATGCGATTGATTCAATTGTGCGCATTCCACATGTGATTACTGCAAGTCCAATACTACTGCCCCATAGGCAACCTCCCGATCCGAGTAACGTTGCATCAGTGTCAACGTGATATCGCAAAAGATTGGAGATGGCAAAATAAATAATGAATAAATGTCACTACGCCTCGGCTTCGCTGTCGGCCGAGAATGACCCCCAGCGCCACCCAATGGCGCGAGACACGGGGGGGGGGGGGCAGTGGCGTCCCGAACAAGAACCGCACCGAAGGCCCCACGCAGGAACAGCGCCGGTTCCTCTCTGCTGCCCCGACGGCAGTAGGGGACCGCTCTTAATATCCGCGACGTCCCAACCACCACCACACCACCACCACCGTGTCCCAACCACCACCACACCACCACCACACCACCACCGAACCGCGTCCCAACCACCGTCACACCACCGAACTGTGTACCAACTACCGCCACACCACCACCGTGTCCCAACAACCACCAACACCACCGCGTCCCAACCACCGGCACACCGCCACCACCACCGCGTCCCAATCACCGCCACACTACCACCACCACTGCGTACCAACCACCGCCACACCATCAGCACCACCGTATCCCAACCACCGTCACGCACCACCACCGCGTGGATGGAAAATAATGTGTGCGGAAATTTCCTCCATGAATGTTAACGATCAGGGACTCAGCCACACTGCATAGGCGATCCATCAGGCGCACATCGCTGATGACTGCCCCAATACAACAAGCAGACTAGTCCACTCGGCTACCCCGATTCAACAAGCAGAGTAGGCCACTCAGCTACCCCAAATACAATAAGCGGTCTAGTCCACTAAGATACCCCAATACAACACGCAGACTCGTCCACTCAGCTACCCCAATACAAGTGGACAACTCCATTCAGCTACCACCCTCGGATGCCATAGATTGAGTTTTTGTTCAAACTCCATACAAATGAAGAAAAGGCCAATGCCTCCTTCTCATATCTCTCTCCACGTACAAAATATAAGTTTTTTTTTAGTTTTACACATCTCATCAGCCACACGGCACTTCTGCCCAGATCTTTACCACCCAATCCAGAAGTCAACAAGACTAATTTCCCAAATAGAGGCAAAGGGCAAGAGAGCTGTCCCAATGTGAGGCCATCGGTTCGATGTCAGAAGCAATGTGTGGCATGAGAAACGAGAGTTTGGTGGTGTGCCAAGCAAGTATGTGGATAATGGTTACATAATTATAAAAACTGTGGTTATTAGTTAAGCTACGGTGAGGGATTTAGAGCTAGTTTTGGGTGCAGTGTGGGGTGTATGTATATATGAGATTGGGGTTCGTCAATGCGAATCTTACTGTTGCCCATTCTTAACTTTTTTTTTTATTGCAGAGGCTCAGGGTTCGAATTCAGCGGGGCCCACCCTGGCTGTGTGCTCAGCGTAAACACGCCTCCGCCTGCTTCACAGTGGACATTGAAGATCCCGTGGCGTCAATTGGAGTAGGCCGTTCAGCGTATGCCAGCGTCGCACTGTCAACATTTTCCACATTTTTAAAAAATGACTTGCAATCAGTAAGTTACTTGACTGGAACCGCGTTGCCCTCGGCCGCAAAATCAAAGCGAAAAAGAGTCTCGAGGCTCGATGAATCTACCCTGGGTAAACACACATTTCCAGCGCCAATAGCGATTTTCTGCTCAAATGTGCATTGAGGCAGTGGTGCTCATCTCCGATTTACAATCCTGAGCCAGTGGTGTACATTACACATTCCTATGATGGGAGCGAGTCAATCCACGGGACAACTACTGTTTGTGGTCAGATGTTAACTACCTTGACTGGTATACAATATGTCGTGGGTTCGATATCAACTCTGATGCCCGTATATTTGGAGTTTTCATGTTCTCCCCGTGTGCATTCTTCTCCGGGTCCTCCGGTTTTTCCATCCACATTCAGAAGCTTGCGTTTGGAGTATTTGGCTGCTATAAATTTCCACACGATAAGCCACTTTGTTGAGCTATCATTTGTGGCCATGAAGCTCCTGAAATAGAGCCATATAGCTCAGTGGGCCTTACCTGTTATCGTGTTAGCAACCCTGGAGCGGATCTCCCAAAGCCGATTGGAAACGCGCTGCTCTTTCTGCCGGTTAATGGGGAAACACCGTGAGTAATAACCTGGACAAACAGCTCAGGTGCCACGATGTCCTCCGAACA
This sequence comes from Lethenteron reissneri, assembly GCF_015708825.2. NCBI lineage: Eukaryota > Metazoa > Chordata > Hyperoartia > Petromyzontiformes > Petromyzontidae > Lethenteron > Lethenteron reissneri. Next base: position 24,513 of record NW_026891393.1, read on the forward strand.
TTTCTGTAGACTTTGCGGTCTCGGCGGACGTGCTGCGCTGGACTGGGTTGGCTTCGGGAAAGCTGAAAATCTCTGCGGTGAGAACTCTCTGAAAGCAGCAGCAGGCAATAACTGGACCGGCGAGTTGTCAGGGTGGTTAAGTGCGGCAGCCATTAACACGCAGCCGAGTGAGCGAATAACTCTGGGGAGTGGAGGGTCTGGTGAGCCCCATGTAAAACCGCTTACTTGCAGCGGCTCACACTGTAAGGCCACCCTGCTTTGTTTTGGCGGGGCCAGGAACTAGGCTGAACAGGGTGCAGGCAGTCCCTCCCTCCCTGTCCGGTGTTGTCTTTGATCAACACAGGAAAAAAAAATGCGTTTTGTTTGACAGCAAGCACAGCGTTGTGCACCAACAACAATAACGCCAGTAACCTCCGTCTACCACTAAGTGGCGCTGACGTCACCGCGACGCTTGTGCCAGGCGAAGTGCATGCATCTACCGCAACCAACTTGGCAGGCAGTGACAACATCAATACGCAGACAATACGCCTCCTCTCACCACATATAACATATATGCCTCACCACATATAACATGTATGTTTTAACACGTCCCATCAGTCACACGGCCTTCTGGGAGTGCAACTACAGAACATTTCTGGACTGGTTTTGACATCCAGTGTCTCATCAGCGGTCAGACTTGCTTGAACCAATGCTGGTGAACTGCCCAGATGTTTATAGGTAAGGGCCCTCTCGATCGGGGTTCTAGTTTGACACAAATCTGCATCATACACAACACAAAATTATAATTTGCGTCGTTGTGGAGAATACATATCCTTCCAAATGAAAAAAAGGTAAGTATTTTTGTGTACACATCCCATCAACCATTTGCACCAGGTGTGCAGCAATTGTAATCACAGAGACCCGTGTGCCATTAGTCTGTAATGTCAAACGGAACCTCGCTTGGGAGCGATCGTGAGCTACGGGCGAAGATCGTAAAGAACCACTCATTCCAGGCCAATTGCAGCCCATTATCAATAACACTGCTGGAACACGGGGATTGCGAGACCACACTTTCGCCGAGCTGGACGAGAGCGGTGTGTTGGGTGGAATCCGTGGGCCCGTGGTCAACCCGTGGACCGATTCAGATCATCGCTCCGAAGCCACTTCCCGTTCGCTACGGCCAGAGATCGAACGCGGGTCCCCGGGCTCGTGCAGCGCAGGTGCGCGAACCATCACCACCTCGAGACGCGCAAATGAAAATAATGTAACGCACACACACGCACCACACATATACCACACACACACACACCACACACACACCACACGCACACACACACGCACCACACATATACCACACGCACCACACGCACACACACACACCACACACACACCACACGCACACACACACGCACCACACGCACACACACACGCACCACACATATACCACACGCACCACACGCACACACACACACACCACACGCACACACACACACACCACACGCAAACACACACACGCACCACACACACACCACACGCGCTACACACACACACCACACGCACCACACACGCACCACACGCACCACACACGCACCACACATATACCACACGCCCCACACACACACGCACCACACACACACGCACCACACACACACACCACACGCGCTACACACACACACCACACACACGCGCCACACACTAACGACCACACACACGCACCAGACGCACCACACGCACGCACCACACGCACGCACCACACGCACGCACCACACGCACGCACCACACGCACGCACCACACGCACGCACCACACGCACGCACCACACGCACGCACCACACGCACGCACCACACACACACGACCACACACACACCACACGCACACACCACACGCACACGCACCACACACACACGCACCACACACACGCACCACACACACACGCGCCACACACACGCGCCACACACTAACGACCACACACACGCACCAGACGCACCACACGCACACACCACACACACGACCACACGCACACGCACCACACGCACACGCACCACACGCACACGCACCACACGCACACGCACCACACGCACACGCACCACACGCACACGCACCACACGCACACGCACCACACGCACACGCACCACACGCACACGCACCACACGCACACGCACCACACGCACACGCACCACACGCACACGCACCACACGCACACGCACCACCACACGCACCACGCACCACCACACACACGCACCACACACACACGCACCACACACACACGCACCACACACACGCACCACACACACGCACCACACACACACGACCACACACACGCACCAGACGCACCACACACACACACCACACACGCACCACACACGCACCACACACACACACCACACGCACACACACACACACACGCACCACACACACACCACACGCACACACACGCACCACACACACACCACACGCACACACACACACCACACGCGCTACACGCACGCAACACACACACCACACACACGCACCACACACACCACACACACGCGCCACACACGCGACCACACACACACGCGCTACACACACACGCGCTACACACACGCACACACGCGCCACACACGCGACCACACACACACGCGCTACACACACACACGCACACACGCGCTACACACACACACACACGCACACACGCGCTACACACACACACCACACACACGCGCCACACACGCGACCACACACACTACCACACACACGCACCACACACACGCACCAGACGCACCACACACACACACCACACACACGCACCACACACACGCACCACACGCACGACCACACACACGCACACACACACACGTACCACACACACACCACACGCACACACACACACCACACGCACACACACACACCACACGCACCTACACACACACGCACCACACACACACCACACGCACACACACACGCACCACACACGCGACCACACACACTACCACACACACGCACCAGACGCACCACACACACGCACCACACACACACACCACACACACGCACCACACACACGCACCACACGCACCTACACACACACGCACCACACACACACCACACGCACACACACACTACCACACACACGCACCAGACGCACCACACACACGCACCACACACACACACCACACACACACACCACACGCACACACACGCACCACACACACACCACACATACCACACGCACACACACACACGCACCACACGCGCAGGCAAGGAGATCCGCTGTGCAGTGCGACCTTAACAGAATGTTTGGGGGCAAGTGCCGTGAGCGGATACCCCTGAAGGCGGCCGGTACGGGCACACGGCGTGTTTAGGACGTTTACGCACCGAACCAGATTCTCATTCGAGGCCGAGTCGATCTAGGGGAAGGACGCAGAACCGTCTCAGATATCCATCTCTGCGTCTTAACCGTGGACGGGAATCGAACTCGGGGTTGTCAGGTTCACGGTACAGTGCCGCTAACCGCCGCGCCACCGCTCCCCACGTACCACACGCGCAGCCACGCGCATTCCCCACACTTGGCAGGAAGCCAATGTCACGCACAACACACACACCACACACACACACACACCACCCCACAACACCACACACACCACACACACCACCCCACAACACCACACACACCACACACACCACCCCACAACACCACACACACCACCCCACAACACCACACGCACCCCACACACCACCCCACAACACACACACACACGCACCACACTCACGGAACCGCACACACACCACACACACAACACACACACCACACACACACCACACAACACCACACCACACACACGCACCACACATACGAACCACACACACACCTCGATCCAGCGTGCCCCATGTAAACTGTTTTTGGTGGCTTTCACTAAAAAGGGGGGGGGGGGGGGGAGCCTTCGACCGGTAACGAAGGCGCGAGAGAGAGAGAGGACGCGCGCCTTGTCAATGTCCTGCTGACCGCCCCCTCTGCCATCGCCAAACTCGATCCGTTTTGCCAGCGAGGGCAGATTTGGCCTCTCTCTCTCTCACCACCTTTGGCCGAACGCGCGTTCGTCGCTCGCCATCAACACACGGCAGAGTACAGTGAAGGGCAATAGCCCGTCTTGCGTGTGTGTGAAATCATTGGGTAAGTTACACTGTCCAGGCTCTGGGAAGACTGGGCGAGGAGCCAGGAGCTGTCAAGAGGCTCGTTCCGTGTGTTCCTGGGCCTAATCCCAGCCCCGGCCATCGCTCCCCACTCACTCGCCTGCATCAGCAGCAGCCGCCACTGATGTGGGGGTGGTGGGGGTGGGTGTGCCCGCAGCCACACAAAGAACTCTGCCAGCCTCCATTCTAGAACGCGCGTGCACACAGGCACACAACCCCATGCTCCAGCACACACACAGCCACACAACCCCATGCACCAGCACACACACACACAGCCACACAACCCCATGCACCAGCACACACACAGCCACACAACCCCATGCACCAGCACACACACACAGCCACACAACCCCATGCACCAGCACACACACACACAGCCACACAACCCCATGCACCAGCACACACACAGCCACACAACCCCATGCACCAGCACACACACACAGCCACACAACCCCATGCACCAGCACACACACACAGCCACACAACCCCATGCACCAGCACACACACACAGCCACACAACCCCATGCTCCAGCACACACACACACAGCCACACAACCCCATGCACCAGCACACACACAGCCACACAACCCCATGCACCAGCACACACACACAGCCACACAACCCCATGCACCAGCACACACACACAGCCACACAACCCCATGCACCAGCACACACACAGAGCCACACAACCCCATGCACCAGCACACACACACAGCCACACAACCCCATGCACCAGCACACACACACAGCCACACAACTCCATGCACCAGCACACACAGCCACACAACCCCATGCACCAACACACAGCCACACAACCCCATGCACCAGCACACACACAGCCACACAACCCCATGCACCAGCACACACACACCAGCCACACAACCCCATGCACCAACACACAGCCACACAACCCCATGCACCAGCACACACACACAGCCACACAACCCCATGCACCAGCACACACACACAGCCACACAACCCCATGCACCAGCACACACAGCCACACAACCCCATGCACCAGCACACACAGCCACACAACCCCATGCACCAGCACACACAGCCACCAAACCCATGCACTAGCACACACACAGCCACACAACCCCATGCACCAGCACACACACACACACAACCCCATGCACCAGCACACACACACAGCCACACAACCCCATACACCAGCACACACAGCCACACAACCCCATGCACCAACACACAGCCACACAACCCCATGCACCAGCACACACACAGCCACACAACCCCATGCACCAGCACACACACACAGCCACACAACCCCATGCACCAACACACAGCCACACAACCCCATGCACCAGCACACACACACAGCCACACAACCCCATGCACCAGCACACACACACAGCCACACAACCCCATGCACCAGCACACACAGCCACACAACCCCATGCACCAGCACACACAGCCACACAACCCCATGCACCAGCACACACAGCCACCAAACCCATGCACTAGCACACACACAGCCACACAACCCCATGCACCAGCACACACACAACTCCATGCACCAGCACACACACAGAGCCACACAACCCCATGCACCAGCACACACACAGAGCCACACAACCCCATGCACCAGCACACACACACAGCCACACAACCCCATGCACCAGCACACACAGCCACACAACCCCATGCACCAGCACACACACACACAGCCACACAACCCCATGCACCAGCACACACACACAGCCACACAACCCCATGCACCAGCACACACAGCCACACAACCCCATGCACCAGCACACACACACAGCCACACAACCCCATGCACCAGCACACACACACACACAGCCACACAACCCCATGCACCAGCACACACAGCCACACAACCCCATGCACCAGCACACACACACACAGCCACACAACCCCATGCACCAGCACACACACACACAGCCACACAACCCCATGCACCAGCACACACAGCCACACAACCCCATGCACCAGCACGCACACACAGCCACACAACCCCATGCACCAGCACACACACACACAGCCACACAACCCCATGCACCAGCACACACACACAGCCACACAACCCAACAACAACGACGCTTGTGCCAAGCTAAGTCCACCTTGAGGTCACGTGAAGCGTCGAAGGCTCGCTGGCAGGAGGTCACAGAAGAGACCCAAGTGCCATGCGTTGACTGAGATCACTGGCCGGTGCACCACCTGTGCCCCCGACTGTGCCAACTTGCTGTGTTTTAGCCACCCAGCGCTCCGCTCATTGTTGTGAGCGTCGCTCCTCTGTCCTCCGTTGTTCTTGGAGGGCGACTGCCTCCAACTGCCCAGTAGCGTCCTTCACGAGATTCCTCCATAGAGGCCGATCGGCAAGTCCACTCAGCTCCAGATCCTCCAGTACCCCATCAGTCCATCTCTTCTCCAGCCCGTGCCGTGCCCATTTAGCCCCCCTCTATCTGGCCAAACAGATGCTGCTTGGGCATGTGGTGGCTGGGCATGCGGGCTACATGATCCAGCCTCTAAATACGAGCACACACAGCCACACAACCCCCACACTAGCACACACACAGCCACCCAACTCCTACACTAGCACACACAAATACAGCCACGCAACCTCATGCACTAGCACACACCTAACCACTACACAAGCACACACACACACACAGTCACCCAACCCTTCGACTTCAATAGATGAACAGAGCCACATGGCTACCCAGGTCACACACTCGCACACAAGATGATACGCCACATGATTCCCACGCTCAAACGAACATTGAGGCATTGGTGTTCATCTCCTATTCACAGTCCTGGCTGAGCCAGTGGTGTCAATGTCCACATTCCGATGATGGGTGCGAGTCGACCTGTAGGACAACCACCGCTACTTCTCCACAACGTTGTACTTTATTTTACCGACCCTGGAGGGAGGCATTATGGGCCAAGTCAACACCCCCAACTAGGCTTTGAACTCGTGACCTTTGCAAATCGATCGCTCTTTGACTGTCATTTATATATGACGCAAATCTGCAGCCTGGATACGCACCCCAGGAAGACATTATTATTTCACCCGAGAAGCAAAAAAACTAAAGATATTTGGCCACACTGCTGTAATATTTAGGAATGTGCTAAATTGTAATTACATTTGACAAAAAATTAAAATCCAATTTTCTACTAATTTTCTACAGTTGTCTGCGTGTGTGTGTATAGCATTATCAATCGCGCAAATCGCGTCTCTCAAGGCACTGCTGTAGAATTCGCGAAAGGTCGCAGTTTCCCTCACGTAGGCGCAGGGGAGAGAGGAAGCCAGAACCCGGCGCTCCACCAACAATCGCCCGAGCTCTGTGCTCCTACATTGGGATGTTCGTCCAACTCCATGAATGAGCTTTGATTTTTTTTATGAAGAAATCCCACGCGCGCGAGGGGTTATAACACTCAATATCCGAACACATGGAATGCAGATGGAATTTAACCCATTTGCTGTAATACCACCATACCCTGGCAAGCCAAGGGAAGGTGGCAACCTCGACGCTCGCGGACTGGGAGGGAGTTTGACGAGCGTGCGCGATCCACCAATCCCTCGCCTCCTCCCCTTTTGCAGTGCCGGATTACCGGATGAACGTAAAGAGGTGTAAACAAAAGCACTGGCCTTCTTTATCGTCTTCTTCATCTTCTTCCGACAATGGCGGTCGTGCTGAACGAGGTTTTTACCTGCGGTGGCCACCGCCGAGCGGCGCCATTTTACTCGTCCTCGTTGCCGCTGTCAATCAACAGTCGGCTTAAATTACGGGTGCGAGAGTAATTAACGAATCTCGGCCTGCAACTACAGTTACCAACAAAACAAGGGGTGCGGTAGCTTACCCCCCCCCCCCCCCGTGCCAGGGGGTTTAGCCGTGACATCTGGCAGGAGACCGTTAGAAGAGCGCTGCCAAGCAAAGGTGGGGGGGGGGGGGAGTCGCTTCGTGACAGCCTTGAAAAGGAGCAAGAAATCTGCGCGGCATTTACCAATAATAGCCGTTCGCTCAGCCACCGCAAAGACACAGCAGCCACTGCGCAACAAATTCGTTTGACATGGGTTCAACCCGGGTTTTACATGGGTTTGACCTGGGTTCGACCTAAGTTTAACCCGGGTTTGACGTGGGTTTGACATGGGCTTTACATGTGTTCGACCTAGGTTTGACACGGGTTTGATACGGGCTTGACATGGATTCGACCTCGGTTCGACCTGGGTTTAGCATGGGTTTGACGTGAGTTTCGACCTAGGTTTGACCTGGCTTTGAACTGGGTTTGACATGGGTTTGAAATGGGTTTGACATGGGTTTGACCCGGACGAACAGACAGGTGGGCATCCATCATCCATGTTTGGGGGGAAACAGGAATTTATTTGGGCCAATGGGCCAAGACCTTGTACCACTTTCTTACTGAACTTAATTTCAGGACGAGCGTTGCTCGTGCACTTTCGTGAGATATGACTAAAGTGGGTCGCAAGCGATATGGATTTCTTGACCTTTCTTCACCAAAGACACGCACTGGCCTACTTTCACTCAAACACATCAACAACTATAATATGGCATTACAACATCCGCAACATTGACAACAATAAAAAAAACATATCAACATCAATACCAACAATGGCATACAGCGTCAACAAGATTATTGTTCATGTGAACAATCTGGATGCTGCACAGTTCCGATAGGCCTAGGGCTGGCTCAGAAATGCGTCCACGTTTTGTCTACAGCGCAAAATTGGGGGAATATCGATACACAACGTCGATGCCCGGCTTATCAAAATACCAGCACTCTTTTTTTGTAAATAAAACGTCCTCCCGCTAATTGCGTGCTCAGCATTAACGGTGTGACACCTCACGCTGAATGAAAGGCAGCAGAGGCTAAGAGGTGATCGAGCACTCACCACTTGAGTCTCGTCACTCGCTCACCAGTGGCATACGTAGTCACCTCCGTTGCACTCTTCTATCGCTGCTGCTGCTGCCGCCACGGTTACCGCCCCCGTGAAACTTCACTCATTCACTCCTCCCATTCTTGACTATCACCACTTTAATAGTGTGCTGTTTGTTGCTGGCCATTTCATGTTTTGGGTCTTTAGGTCTGTGTTCAGCAACTGTGTTTATATAAAAAAAAGAAATACGACGTGTGAGCGATGTTGCTTACACCTCATGAGCTGACAAACAGTGCACGGGGTGATTACAACCACGGCGATGGCTGTCGATGCACGTGCTCAGAGAATCGCTTGTTTACAGTGCGCGCAACTTTACACGTCAATTACTCTTTTGCTTTATAATCAAAAGTCAAAGCGACTTCCTGACTGAATTGAGCATTGGGCCATCGGTGCTCACACATCCTGTTTACAGCCCCCCGCAGAGCCAGTGATGGAACTTTATACATTCCTATGACAGTTGGGTTAATTTCTCCATATGACAGCTGCTGGTGGCTTCCCTCCCCACCCACCCACAAAGCGGTATTCATTTTGCTGATCTCCCCATCGGGATGATGAGATGAGGTCAATGAACCCCCCAACGAGGATTTGAATTCGCAGCATTCCGATTGCGAGCCGCGAGATCGACCACTGAGCCGCCACCTGTATGCACGTTTATCTGTATGTATGTTTATTTATATGTATGTTGAACTGTATGTACGTTTATCTGTATGTAAGTTGAACTTTTTTTGCACCGTACATAGCCAACCGTGCAAATTGGAGGTGCGGGGCAGGACAACAAACTGAACATAAAAAGCTAAAAGAGCTTTCAAATCTACATTGAAAAGTACATCGCTCCAGTGGCTTCTTAATATCAGAAGGAAGAGCGTTTTAGACGGCCGCAGAAGCACATCTGAAAGCACGCGATGCGGTGACCATCTTTGTTCGATGGCTTAGCCAAAATCCGCTGCATGCTTGAGGTTGTATTTATGAGTTGGGAAACAAATAAGGTGACAAAGACACTTCATCCCCATATTTGTGACTCTACTTACAATAAAAATCGTTAATATGTATATTACACATTCCATCAGCCACACGGCCTCCTGGGAGTGCATCATTTCAGCAGCATTGGTTTAATTCAAACAAACCCTGGACCGGTTTCCACACTGAGCATCTCGATTTGAAACTTTCGTGACTGCAAGGATTCATACTCTTTGGTTTTTTTCGGTAAAGTCACGTAGGTTAAAAGAAAACAAATAAATTAAATAACGACGTTTTGGATGCAACACAAGCTTCTGTCTTCAGGTGAAACCGTCACAGCAAAATTGCTGTATCAAGTAAAGAGAAGTCCCAAGAGACACGAAAAAACCAGAACCACACATCACAAAGCTGGATGTTAACAAGATCGTTATCAATCAGAATAACATCCCGATTTCGGAAAATCTGAAAACGGTACTGGATAAAGGGCTGAATTTCGCTGTCACCCCTAAACATATACCAGTAGAGGATGTGATCTCTCAGGTCGATGTAGCCCTCAAAGGCATAGGACACATCCAAGCGGACGTTGCGAGAGCTGAAATAGCTACTATTCTCAAGAATGATAAGAAACCCATTAGCAACATTAGTAAAAACGAACGCTCTGAATTTTTTAAAAATTTGAAAAAGAGGGATGATATAGTCATTCTCTCGGCCGACAAGGGCAATGCTACTGTCATCATGGATAAAAACTCATACAGCAACAAAATCCAGGACCTACTCAACGATGGCAGTTACTCCAAAATTAAAAGTGATCCGACTAACAGCCTAACGATAAAAACCAACAAGATCATCACTGGCTCGACTTCCCTAATCGAACCAACCAAACGTCCCTCCCTAAAACCCTCGGCTGCAAGACCTCCCAGATTCTATGGTCTTCCCAAGATCCATAAAGAAGGCACCCCACTACAGCCCATCGTGTCCACAATTCACCTACCTACAAGCTAGCCCGTTTTCTATCAGATACTCTGCTTCCCTTCACTGGCAAGATCACTCCAGCAGTACTTAACTCAACCCAATTGGTTTCTATGGTCAAGGATATTGTACTGTCTCCTGATGATGTCCTCGTCAGCTTTGATGTGGTCTCCCTGTTCACCAAGGCCCCAGTGCCTACCACCATAACAATAATTGAAGGCTTTGTCCAACATGGACTGAACCCTGATGTACCTGCTCTGGTTAGGCACTGCCTCACCAAATCTTACTTTACCTGGAATGGTACCTTCTACGAACAAAATTAGGGTACCCCTATGGGTTCCCCCTTGTCACCAGTGATAGCCAATGTTTTCATGGAGAAATTTGAATAAGATGCCATCCAGACATCCACCCTTCGTCCTTCCCTGTGGAAGAGATATGTCGATGACCCTATCGTCATTTGACCACATGGCCTCCCGGCATTGAACCAATTCCTGGACCACATCAATTCCAGACACCCATCCATCAAATTTACCATGGAAGTGGAGAAAGATGGCAAGCTACCATTCTTGGATGTTCTGTTTGAGAGGAGGCCTGATGGCTCTTTGGGTCATTCTGTTTACAGGAAGGCCACCCACACAGATTCCTACTTGAAGCCTAATTCCCACCACCACCCGGCTCAAAAGAATTCCCTCATCAAAACACTATACCATAGGGCTCATTGCATCTCTGACCAACACCACCTGGCCAGCGAATTAAAAGATGTACATCGGGCCCTCAAGATGAACGGATACTCTGACCGCATTATCCGCCAAGCTGTTTCTCCCACCATGCAGAAACAACCATCTGAAACTCCGATCAAAACCATCACGTTGCCATACATAGCAGGCGTTACCAAAAAGATTTCCAAAATTCTAAACAAACACAAGATCCAGGTCCGATTCAATACAGTACACAAAATCCGTGATCTGATCCCATCCGTAAAGGACGCCATTCCTGAATTACAGTACCCCGGTGTTTACAGATTGAGTTGTACCTGTGGTGACTTCTATATCGGGGAAACGAAACGACACATTGCTGACCGCATTCGCGAGCACAAGTCGGATTTGAAACATGGCAAGACTAATTCGTCGGCCGTTGCTGACCACTGTTATAATACTGCTGGTTCTCATGGCATTGTGTTCTCAGATACCAAGGTACTTTGCAAATCTCCTGGATACTACCAAAGATTTGTCCACGAGGCCATCCAGATATACAAACACAGACGTAACTTCAACCGAAATGATGGATTCAGACTGAGCAATCATTGGAAAGATATAATTAACCAAGTTAAACTTTAGTTACCGTGCAGTTTACTGATAGACAGCCAGTTTAGATTGATCTTCTTAAACATATCCATATTACCAGTCTTACCCTCAGCTCCACGCACCACCATCAACATCATCACACGTTGCTTATCATGTTTAGCTTATTTTTCTACTTTAGTTACCGTGCAGTTTACTGATAGACAGCCAGTTTTGTTTTATCATGTTTAGCTTCTTTTTTCACACGCTGGTGGCCTGCTTTGAATTTTACCCACCCAGCAGCATAACAAAAGGCAGCTTAATCCTAGCTTGCTTATCTACTTCTGCCATCTACATTACAAAGGCTCAGTTCCAGCAGCCGTACTGACCATCTCACAACTCCTCCTCTCCCACGGCCCATCCTGGCTCCTCCACCCTTAACTAGTATATAAGGTCGTGTCTCTTGGGACTTCTCTTCACTTGATACAGCAATTTTGCTGTGACGGTTTCACCTGAAGACGGAAGCTTGTGTTGCCTCCAAAACGTCGTGATTTAATTTATTTGTTTTCTTTTAACCTACGTGACTTTACCGAAAAAACCAAAGAGTACTGAGCATCTCATCGGCAGAGTCTGGCTCGCTTGAACCAGTGCTGGTGAACTACCAGATGCTTATGGGCGAGAACCCTCTCTGTTATATATGGGTCCGAGTTCCATGCAAACTGTAATACAACACGAAATAATTATTAGCTATGATTTACAGAACCTAAGTAGATACTCCACAACGTCGCTTATGATTATTTGTGCTCTGTATTAAAGCCGTACTAAGAAGTAAAAAAAAGCCAATAAAAAATACAAGGGAGGCAAAAAAAAGTGAAACGATTATTGCACCATATCGTCATGCAGAATCGTTGCCAGGGAGATGAAGCTCCGGACGATTAACATAAACTGCACCACACATTATTTATGCATTTGTCATTTGGCATTTGTCTGCCAAAACTAACACTCCGGTTATTTATTGACATTACGGTCCAAATCTGCCGACCGTTGACCCTGCCCATGAAGTAACATTAATAAGCCTATTGGCAGGACTTAGACGCAATTATTTGGAAAATTACGCGAGCCAGAGATGCAAGCGCCGTGTCACGCCAGCCTGGCCAGCGTAACCGCTCATTATGCAAATGGCCCGGCGGCTGCTCAGCGGTCGAGCGAGCGGCGCGCAATCACGAGATTGCGAGTTCAAATCTTGGTTGGAGGGGGCTGACTCAGCCCATCTATCCCTACCCTCCCGGGGTCCATACAAATTAGTACCACTTTGTTGGGGGAAGTGAACAGCACTTGTCATGTGGAAAGTCTCACCCCTCCGCCCCCGCCCGTCAGAGAAATACGGAATTTCCACCACTAACTTGAGAACAGGGGATGAGCACAAAAGCCTCGATGCTCATTTGAGCAGAGAATAACTCCCTGCATTCCCTTCTACGCTTAGAAAACACGTGCTTAGAATATTTGGCTGCAAATAAATTTGGACGTGATAAGCCACTAAAGTTTAGCGATCATTTGCTGTCAGGTACGCTTATGAAAAAGAGCTCGGTCGGCCTTAGCTGGTAAAATAATTTCGTTTACAAAAAAGTGTTTTTACGCCGGGGGCCTGGTTTTACATGCGCGCTCGTCCGTCTCTCACCGTGCCACTTGTCTGGTGTTCGGCCCGGTACTCCACCTCGTACTCCAGCACCACTAGCCCGTATTTGACGTTGGCGGACGGAGGTGGTGCCCAAGTGACCAGAACCACCGGATCTGGGTCGCTGACGTTCCGCAGCGTCACGTTCACGTTGACGGGAACGTCCGGCTCCACTGGGGAAGGAGACGGCAACCAGGCCCAGGGGGTGAGTGCCACTGCAGTGATAACTCACCCACGACAACTAAAAGTAAACAATTTTTTTTATTTTACCAGATAAGGCCCACTGAGCCATCGAGCTCTTTTTTCAGAAGCGACCTGGACAAAAATGACAGCTCAACGAAGTGGTTTATCGTGTGCAAATGTAAAGCAGCCAAATACTCTAAATGCATGTTTCTAAATGTGGAGGTAAATACCGGAGGATCCGGAGATAAATCCACGCGACCACATGGAGAGACATGCAAACTACAAATATACAGGCATGAGGGTCAGGATCGAAACCATTACCTCCTGCATAGCAGCCGAGGGAGTTAACATCTTGCCAATCACTCACTCACACTTAACAACAATGTACACAATGACAGAGATCCCCTGTATGGCCTTGTACAGACTGTTGGGGCAAGGGCTGTTAGAGGGCACCTATGAAGGCCAACACACCGCATCGGTAGGTGAGTGGCCAGCACAATGCCCGACTGCCTTTGTGTCCCCAGTTGTAATGTTTACATGCCACACCAGGTACTCATTTAAGGCCGAGTCGACTTAGAGGAGGCCCAGGACCGGTTCAAATATTCGCAGGAATTGAACGCAGTTCAGCGCAGTGTGCTAACCATGACACTACTGCTTCCATAAGAAATAACACGCTCACCAGAAACCACACTCATCAGCAACCACACACATGCCAGCAACCAGGTAGGGGAGGGAGCGTCTCCCCAGCAGTAACACGGAGAGACAAAGTCACCCGTGCAGCGACAGCGAGGAGCACCAGCCCTGGAAGCCTCCGCCGTCATCTCGCTGGGGAACCGCGTCATCATTCCTGATGTTTCGCACGTTTTCTCGAACGGCGCTTCAGACACTTGCTACGACCGCTGCCCCCCGTCCAGAGCCGTGACAAACGTTACCGAGCGTTTCCTGTACGCGGACCCCCCCACACCAACTCCCAGTGGTGCGAGAGACATATTTCACCGCTCACCGTAGTCCAGCAGCTTGATGCAGTGCTTCTCGAAGGACGCGTTTCCCGTGGGCGAGCTCGCCACCACCGTCACGCAGTGCATCACCCACATCGAGGTGTGCTCCTGGTCGAAGAAGCAGCTGTTGGGCCCCGCGGTGACGTAATCCGGGCACTCGGCGGACTCGTTCGCCCTGCGCCAAGCAGCCAATCGGCAACAAACCCGAATGAAGACGCAGAATCCTCACCCTTTAACCTTTACCGGACTGTTGGGGCGAGTGCTGTCAGCAAACACCTATGAGGGCCCCCACAACACACGAGGGGGTGGGGTGGTCAGGGTATCTAATTTGAGGCTGAGTCAACCTAGGGAAGGCCCGGGACCAGTTCAGATAATCGTCACCGGTATTGGTGGCCATGAGCGAGAATCAAACTCGGGTCTCCGGGGTTCGTAGCGCAGCCCGTTAACCCCTGTGCCACCGCTCCCCAAACAGGCACTCTCGCTCAGACCGCTGCTTCAATACGAAACGGTTTCCCACACAGACAAAGATCCCCCGTATAGCCTTTACAGTCTGTTGGGGCAAGTGCTGTTAGCAAACGCCGATGAAGGCCGGCACGGCACACGAGGGGGTAGTTAGCCAGCATCACGCCCGACTGCCTTTGTCTCCCCAGTGGCAATGTTTTACACACTGCACCAGGTATTCATGAGGCCGAGTCAACTTAGAGGAGGCCCAGAACCGGTTCAGATAATCGTCACCGGTGTTGGCCGTGAGCGGGAATCGAACTCAGGTCGCCGGGCTCTTAGCACACCGCCCTACCCGCTGCACTACCGCTCCCCACACACACACACACTGACAGAAACACAAACTAGACTCTGCCACTAGTTGTCAACTTATTCAAGTCTCTAATTAAAAACTCACTCACACAACGTGCGCAACCGTTACAGCTCGTGTGCGTTCTACATGAAGCTTCTGTGAGCACTTTATTTAGGCATTCGCCTGGGTGGGATATCCACTGCATTAACACGCACTACACAAGTTATAGATGCTATATGTTTGCATGCATGTCATTCACGTGTTGGCTATGTGTGCGCGTGTTTATGAGTGCGAGTGTGTTAGTGTGTGCTGTTGTACGAGGAAGTTGTGGAGAGAGTGGAGAGTTTCCGATACCTGGGCAGTGTGCTTATGACCGGCCCCAGTTTACCAGCAGAGGTCTCACTCCGAATCAGTCGAGCGGCAACATCTTTTCATCGGTTGCGTAACGCTGTGTGGAAGCTACCTGGTCTGTCGCTCCGCACGAAGCTTCAGGTCTTCTCGGCCACGGTCATTCCCTCCCTTCTCTACGCTTGCAAAACGTGGACCCCCCTAATGGAGCATCGTCGCCGGTTGGAAACATTTAGGCTGGCCTGCCTACGATCCATCCTGGGTTTAACCAGGCTGGATTGTGTGAGGAGCTCACAAATCCTTGAAAGATCTGGGCAAAGTCCCATCGGTGAGCTCCTCCGGAAGGCAAGGCTGCGTTGGCTGGGTCATGTAGCCCGCATGCCTAGCCACCGCATGCCTAAACAGCTTTTGTTCGGCCGGATCGAGGGGGCTAAACAGGGCGCTGCACGGGCTAGAGAAGAGATGGAGTGATGTGGTATAGGAGGACGTGGAGCTGAGTGGACTTGCCGATGACTGGTACCAGCGGTGTCAAGATCGGCCTCAGTGGAGGAGGCTCGTGAAGGACGCTACTGGGCAGTTGGAGGCAGTCGCCCTCCAACAACAACGGAGGGCGGAGGAGCGACGCTCACAACAACGAGCGGAGCGCTGGGTGGCTAAAGCACAGCAAGTTGGTACAGTAGGGGGCACAGGTGATGCATCAGCCAGTCATTTCAGACATCTCAGTCAGTCGACCCGTGGCACCTGGGTCTGCCCCGTGACCTCCTGTCAGCGGGCGTTCGACACTTCACGTGGCCTCAAGGTGCACTTGGCCTGGTACAAGCGTCGTGGTGACGTCACCGCCACTTAGTGGTGAATGGCGGTTGTTGTTGTTGTACGGGTCCGAGTGCTGGGGTACAAAAAGAAGGGAGGACCAAACTATGGCAGTCACGGAGACGAGGATGTCACGGTGGATGTTGGGTTTAACAAGGAAGGACAGGGTGAGAAATGAAGAAGTGAGAGGAAGACTCAATGTGGTAGAAATCACGGAGAAGATGAGAGAGAGAAAAGGCTCTGGTGTGGTTCGGTCATGTGGAGAGACAACAGGAAAATTACGTGGGTCAGAAGGTGCAAGTGAAGCAAGAGGATGGAAAGAGGTCAAGGGTAGAAGAAGAGGTGGAGGGGCGATGCGGTGCGATGGGACACGGTGGCCCGAGGAGCGTAAAGAGAGATGGCGCAGGACAGGGCAGCGTGGAGAAGGTTGGCAAGGACAGCGGAGCATCCCACACAAGGGGGACAAACGCGTGGAAGTAGAAGACGAGTTTGTTCGTATACAGGGCGGTCCAGATGTATTGTGACTCCCCTCCTCCCCATTTAATTCTCTAAAACTTAATATATTGTTTTAAGTAAAGTTTCTTTAAAACAGAAATGAACATGCAAAGGGGAAACATGTTTGCGGGTCAATTAATTTGGGGGGGGGGGTCACCATACACCTGGACCATCCTGAATATGTGTGAATGTGTTTATGCATGTGAGTTTATACGTGTACACTTGGGTAAGCATGAGCGTAGATGTGTGTGGGTGAGTGGGTGGGTGGGCGAGTTTGTCTTGGTTGTATATGTGTATGTGCATTTATGTGAATGTGTCTGTGTTCGAGGCAAAACACAGTGGCCAATGTATGTACGTTGAAGTTCTTTCACCCCGTACGTAGCCAACCGTGCTAATCAGAGGTGCCTCCAATGGGGGCTCTTGACAGGTACGAGGGGCTGGTTAACCCCTCCCTCTTCAATGAAAGAACCTACAAAAACATCAAAATATGCCTCGTGTGCCGGAGGCCCATAGGCATTCGTGACATTCTCGTGTCAAACCCCTTTCGGTGCAGTTGGGATACTGAATCCCCCCTCTTCCACCCCCTCTCACGGCTCCTCCAGAAGCAGCAGAAAACCACTGCGGCTGGCCACGTGGAATGTCCAAAATGTTAACTGTGCCGGAGAGGCTGCCATTCCTTTGTCGGAAGCTGGACGAGTACCGCCTGGAGCTCTGTGGAATAGAGGAGATCTGGTGGTCTGGTGCTGTCTCCAGTCACCGCGAGGGGTGTGGACAGTCCTCCACTCGGGGTAGGAAACTGCCAAAACAGGGAGTGGCTCTTCCCAACAAAGAAAAAAGGGGTGCATGAAGATTGCAGCGGTGACGTATGGGAAGCCATGAGTCTCAGGCTGCTGTGGGCATGCCTCCCCATCAATAGGAGGCGAGGAATGGTGGTGGTGGCTTACGTCCCTGCCAAAGATGAACACCAGTTAAGGGATGCGGGCAAAGGCTAATAAGTCAGATGCCTTCTTTGCGTGAATCACAAAACAAATACTTGGGTGGGAATGATTGGAAGGCATGGTCCAGATCAGCGCAATAACAACGGTAGGAGGCTGCTTGACTTATGTGCAGCCCATGGACTTATACATCACCGAAACGCTGTTCCATCATCGGCACAGCCACACAGCATTATGGATACATGGCGGCTCCAAGCAAAAACATCTGCTGGACTAGACAGTGACAGAACATTGAGTATAGGCCAATGTCCTTTACATCACGACCTACCGTGGAGCTGATCTGCCCATTGTCATCTGTAAGATGCGCCTACCATACTTCCCTGCGGTGGTGAGTGTCCACCCAGGACCCCATTAAAACCACAATCGCTTGATCTCGGCTAGCTGACGAAGGTTGCAAGCAAAAATGTAATCATAGCTTGCAGCTGGTGTTGGCATCTTCTCCTCCTCTTCCTGATTCTGAGGGGGAGGGGTGTGATTCAGGACGGTGGTTCATGCAGCTGCGACGGCTTCATTGGGTAGGCAGTCTAGAACTCCCCAGAAACCCTGGCTGACAAAGGAGGTTGTTCCAGCTAGCTTAGCGAAAGCAAAAAGCCAATTCCATCCATAACATCCCACATCCAAGAATGAGGATGCTTACGGTCACCTTTGCTTAGAGATTTGGAGAGATATGTGACGCTGTAATAATAAGTAGTGGTTGCTGAGGAAAGGAAAACTGCCTGAGCAGCTCAAAAACATAAAACACTCTTTAAATTTCATGAACTTTCAGCGCCGCACCTATTGCCATCGTAAAGGGAAAGAATGGTGACCCAATCTCTGACCCATAGGAAGGGGTTTGTCTGTGAGGTCTTGGGGGAGGAGAAACCCCTCAGCTCAGATAACACAATGGAGCTTGACCCCGCTGGAGAGTTGGAGCCATTTCATGTTCAAAATTGGGGTGTGACGGGGATGTCCTCTGGCCCCTACACTATTTCATGTTTTTTTGACCACGTTTAAAAATCTTTCCTTGGCCATGCCAGGGAAATTTACATCTGGTACAGATACAATGGGAGGCTAATCAACTCATGGGTATGGCAAGGGGTGGCTTCCCACTGGTCAACCATGGTATGTATGCTGATAATCCGGCAAATGACAATGCGCTCTTGAGGAGCTGGAGACTCTGCCGCTGAACCTGCGAAACTGAGACCAAATGTATGCAACTCCATCAAGGGGCATCGTGGGAGGAGTGACAATCGTTGTGGTCATCGTGGTAGTGGCAGTTGAGGTGGTGACAGTGGCAGTAGTGGTGGTAGTGGTGGTAGTGGCAGTGATGGTGACACGTCAGTGAGCTTTGGTGATGTATGTATGTTGAACTTCTTTTGCACCGTACGTAGCCAATCGTGCTAATCGGAAATGATGATGGTGGCGGTGACACGGCAGTGAGGTGGGTCGAGTGTGAGTCTCACAGGGTGGATCCGGACTGCGTGGTGTAGAAGAGGGTGTAGTTGGTGCTGGGGTCATCTCCCTTCGCTGGCTGCCACCAGCACGTCAGCGTCAGCATGTCCACCGTCCGGCACCACACGATCGGCCGGCCCGGTAACTTTCCTGCTGGTGGGCACACGAGCAGCCAGCTCAACTCACGACCCAGGCCTAGTCCAGCCTCCAGCGCAATATCGAACTAACCCAGCCTATAGCCCAATTTATAGCCTGGCCTCCTGTGTCTAGCTTGGACTCCAGCTTGTCGCCCAGCCTCAAGGCCAGCCTCTAGTCCACCCTCTAGCCCATAGGTCAGTAACCTGCGGGCTCCCAGGACCACACGTAGCGCCTTAAGGACTGCTTCGTGACATGATATAGTAAGTGCCACCGTTTCATGTTCATGTGCATTGCACCTTTTGAAAAATAGATTTTATTACTGAATTAAAAAAAAATATTACTCTTCTTATTTTGAATCTTGACTTAAAGCTTTCGTTACTGAATTCATACTCTTTGGGTCTTTCGGTAAAGTCACATAGATAGAAAAAGAATAAACAAATAATAAAAAATCACGACGTTACGATCATGATTTTTAAATATTATTTTTCTTCTATCTACGTGGCTTTACCGAAAGACCCAAAGAGTACTTCTTATTTTGGTTGCCGACACCTGCTCTAGCCCGACCTCCAGTCTCTAACCCATCCAGTAGCCTGACCTCTAGCTCATCCACTAGCCTGACCTGTAGCCCATCCACTAGCCGGACCTCTAGCCCAGCCTCCATCCTCTAGCCCATCCACTAGCCTGACCTCCAGCCCAGCCTCCATCCTCTAGCCCATCCACTAGCCTAACCTCTAGCCCAGCCTCCATCCTCTAGCCCATCCACTAGCCTAACCTCCAGCCCAGCCTCCATCCTCTAGCCCATCCACTAGCTTGACCTCTAGCCCAGCCTCCATCCTCTAGCCCATACACTAGCCCGACCTCTAGCCCAGCCTCCATCCTCTAGCCCATCCACTAGCCTGACCTCTAGCCCAGCTTCTATCCTCTAGCCCATCCACTAGCCTGACCTCTAGCCCAGCCTCCATCCTCTAGCCCATACACTAGCCGGACCTCTAGCTCAGCCTCCATCCTCTAGCCCATCCACTAGCCTGACCTGTTGCTCAGCCTCCATCCTCTAGCCCATCCATTAGCCGGACCTCTTGCCCAGCCTCCATCCTCTAGCCCATCCACTAGCCGGACCTCTAGCCCAGACTCCTTCCTCTAGCCCATCCACTAGGCCATGCTCTAGCTCAGCCTGCATCGTCTCAACCATCCTCTAGCCCAGCCTCCATCCACTAGTCCATCTACTAGCCCAACCTCTAGCCCATGCCTCTAACTTTTAGACCAACCACTAGCCTGGTCTCTAGCCCAAACTCTAGCCTCGAGCTCATCCTCTAACCGAACATCTAGGAATGTGGAATTTTCATCACTGGCTTTGGGCAGTAAATGGGATAGGAGCACTGCCTCAATGCTTATAAAAAAGCAGGAAATCACTTTGACTTGTTGATTACTCGTTAAGTATGTTGAACTTCTTTTGCACCGTACGTAGCCAACCGTGCTAATCGGAGGTGCAGGGGAAGGACAACAAACTTAACACAAAAAGACGTTTGAAAGAAATTAGTTTTAAATCCAGATTTAAAAGTGGCTTCCTAATAACGGAAGGAAGAGCGATCCAGACGGTCACAGAAGCGCATCCGAAAGCGCGCGATGCAAGTGACCCGTCTTTCTTCGATGGCGAACAGACACATCTGACTTCGACAGAGAACAGCGCAGCTTCATCAGCAAGGGCATAGGCTCTGTGTTTGAGGCTCACCAACGGGGCTTGGGGAGGCTGCCAATGTCATCAGCGCCAGCAACAGGAAGAAACACTTGCGTGCAGGCACCATGCTGCAAAGAGAGCACACCAGGTGGCGGCGGCGGCGTCACAACACTGCGTTGTCACACAAGAGAGGTGGACACGTGCACGTGTACGAGAGGATTTAATTACACCTGAGGCAGCAGTCGGGGTAACTGTTGATCCGGTACTAATTCGCTCGAGTGGCTGGCTCACGCTTCCATCGTTGCTACTATCATGGTTACGGTTTCCGTCGCCTCTTTTCACAAGTTTTGTATAAGGACTATAACGGTACTACGTTCAACACACCCACGCCCCAACCAACTCACTCATCACTGCAAGTCACAACAACACACCCACGCACCAACTCACTCATCACAGCACGTCACAACAACACACCCACGCACCAACTCACTTACTCATCACATCAAGTCATAAAAACACACCCACGCACCAACTCACTTACTCATCACTACCAGGTCACAACAACACACCCACGCACCAACTCACTCATCACAGCACGTCACAACAGTACACCCACGCACAAACTCACTCACTCATCATAGCAAGTCACAACAACACACCCACGCACCAACTCACTCACTCATCACAGCAAGTCACAACAACACACCCATGCCCCAACTCACTCACTCATCACAACACACGTCATCACAACACGCGTCATCACTGCACGCGTCATCACTGCACACGTCACGACACTTCTGTTTCTTCTTCTTCTTCCCCTGGCAGCGCTCCACTTTGGAATTCCCTCCCACCGTCATCGTCTCTGGTCCCCCAAGCTCTTAGAATCATAATAACCTTGACTACTCCATTGAAGACACGTGTTACATTCTTATCTGTTACAACTTTAACCGTGCTGTTTGTTGCTGACCGCTTGATATTTTGGGCCTTTGGAACTGTGCTCAGCAACTGCTTTTTAAGTATATACAAATACTCTGCATGAGACACAGGCCATCAACTCCATTTACATTCTACACACGCTAGGCAAAGCACTGAACAGAAACATTCCTTGTCAACGTTTTCCTTAAATCGATGTCCACTGTTTATCCTGTGAGACCGACAAACCAAACAACCCATCGTCGCCTGCGTTTCAGAGCCATACCCGGGCCGGAGAATCTAAGGTGCTTAATTCAGATTGAATCTCAACGTGGGGAAACAGCATTACTGACTCAAAGCCGAACACGTCGTGACGAGCGAACATCACAGGAGTTCTCTAGCGCCAGATGTCCCCGGCACCAGCGTGCGCATGACAACACCCACTGAACTCTTAACAGCAAGGTCATGGGAGTAATGCAATTATGATGAGTACCACAGCGAATGTGGAAAAGCCAATGTTTTACATTTCCCAAATCTGGCCCTGTGCCCTTTTTATCTTGCCCTGCCACAGGCCATGCCAGGCCACGCTATGCCCCGACCACGGCCCGCCCGTAGCTTGCCGCGCGCGGTGCACTGGAGGAACGCTTCATCATGCAACCTTGCAGGAGCAGCCGAGACAAAAAAACAAAGGTAAAGGCGCAGCTCTGCAATTGCACACTCACGCCACGGCTCGCGAAAGGGGCCTCCACTGGAGGGAGCTTTAGAGTGGTGTTTGGCCTACTCTGCCACACGGGACAGACGTCTCAGAAGAGGTGGGAGTAGACCCACACCTTACCCCACCACACTCGACCTGCCGATCGACTTAGCTGTGGCTGTACCCATTCACACTGCCGGATGGACAGAGGCCGTGGGAATTTGAGAATCTTGCCACCGTCGTGTCAACTGCCGCTCCGGGAGATGGAATCGAACCCCCAGGCCCCGGCTTGCGAGTCCAGCGCGCCGCGGTGACCATTACACCACTGTGGCAGCCGCCGCTGCGGACCGAGCTGTAACTAATCGCATCAAAGTTACAGGAAATGAATTTGATTTCGTATTAATTTATGCTCGTGCACCGTTTTCAATTTATTCTCCAACGCAATTGTTTTTTCCACAGATTTCTTATTTGTTTTTTTTCGTGTTCTCACATTTTCTATTTTCGTCACTGCTGTGACAATATACTTCGCCATTGCCTACAATACCATTTCGGTGACCCCACCACCCCCCCCCCGGGTCAAAGTCACCGTTGTGTAAAGATGAAAGTCATCCTCGTCACTTGCGCTCTAAGCTGCTTTAAACAAAATCAACCTGAA
The DNA here is from genome assembly GCF_015708825.2 of Lethenteron reissneri. NCBI lineage: Eukaryota > Metazoa > Chordata > Hyperoartia > Petromyzontiformes > Petromyzontidae > Lethenteron > Lethenteron reissneri. Next base: position 48,612 of record NW_026891393.1, read on the forward strand.
ACGTGACCCGCCACACTTCATTGCACAGTCATCATCGGCCCAGGCTGCCACGACATTCAAAAGCAGCGCTTTCCATGAGCGGACAAACAGCGCCCCCCCCCCCAGCACCCCCCCCCCCCAGCACCCCCCACTTGCGACGATGAAATGGCCACCAGCTACAGCGCTCCCGAACACAATTCCCGACTGGATTCAAATATCAACAGCCAGCCACGGGCGGACCCATAGCTCCCAGGAGCCCTGCGGTCCAAACACAAACACTCCGCGTGGAGGGGAACGCAGCGCGGCTGTTGGGGGCAGGCAGCCACCATGGAGCTTGGCGGTGCGGCCCTCAGCACCACGCCCGACCGCCTTTGTCTCCCCAGCGATGACGTTCATCACTTAAGGGCCGAGTCGACCTGGGTTAGGGGAGGACCCATGCAGCACCACGAGCCGGGTTCGTATCGCGACGCGTCCACCGCTCGCCACGAATACGAAGACTCTCGCCTCGGCAGACCGCTGGTTGGCAAGCGCCGTGAGCGAGTAGCACCTGCGAGCGATACAGGAGGCCCCCGGGACTGGTTCAAATGTTCGCCACCGTTGTTGATCGCCAACGGGAATCGAACTCGGGTTCGCCGGGTTCCCTTGAGCGCCGGTGCTGCGCTAAGCGCTCCCCACACGCGCCCTGGCTCGGCGCCGCCTGCACCTGCCTCGCACCTGTGTCGGCGCACAGGTGCGAGGCAGGAGATGCAGCAGCAGCAGCGGGATCTGGGGGGAGGAGGAGGGAGACGAGGAGGGAGAGGGAGGGAGCGAGCGAGCGAATCGTCGCATTCCTGCCGGCTTGCACGCATGGCTCGCGTTAAGACGACGCCGATGCGCACTGTACCTGGCCGGGCGTTTATCGCGCCGAGGTCGAGTCACCCGCACGTCGCTCGTCCAGCGTCCACCAGCGGGCGACAAGACACACGCGGATGAGGGGCGCGAACGAAGAGAACGTGCCCCGAGCGGCAGGGCGAACAGAGGGCACACGACAAACGTCAAACGAGCGGCAACAAACGGCGCGCGCATTGAGGTTGCATTGGGTGCGAGTCGACGCGGTGCTTGCAATTGAGCAAGGTCGTTGTCATTACTGTTGTTGTTATTGTTGTTGTTGTCGTCGTCGTTGTTGTTGTAAGAGCTTCGGGAGGAGACGACGATGATGGGAGGGACTTATAAAGTGGGAGTAGTGCGGGGAAGAAGCACAAAGAGGAGTGATCGTGACCTGCAGTGTGGCGAGTGAGCGGGGGGGTGAGTTAGTGGGTTGGTGAGTGGGCAGGGGGGTGAGTTAGTGGGTTGGTGAGTGAGCAGGGGGGGTGTGAGTTAGTGGGTTGGTGAGTGAGTGGGGGGGGTGAGTTAGTGGGTTGGTGAGTGAGCAGGAGGGGGGGTGAGTTAGTGGGTTGGTGAGTGAGCGGGTGTGGGGGGGGGGGGTGAGTTAGCGGGTTGGTGAGTGAGTGGGGGGGGGGGTGAGTTAGTGGGTTGGTGAGTGAGTGGGGGGATGAGTTAGTGGGTTGGTGAGTGGGCAGGGGGGTGAGTTAGTGGGTTGGTGAGTGAGCAGGGGGGGTGTGAGTTAGTGGGTGGTGAGTGAGGGGGGGGTGAGTTAGTGGGTTGGTGAGTGAGCGGAGTGTGGGGGGGGGGTGAGTTAGTGGGTTGGTGAGTGAGTGGGGGGGGGGTGAGTTAGTGGGTTGGTGAGTGAGTGGGGGGATGAGTTAGTGGGTTGGTGAGTGAGCGGGGGGATGAGTTAGTGGGTTGGTGAGTGAGTGGGGGGGGTAAGTTAGTGGGTTGGTGAGTGAGCGGGGGGGGGGGGTGAGTTAGTGGGTTGGTGAGTGAGCGGGGGGGGTGGTGAGTTAGCGGGTTGGTGAGTGAGTTGGGGGGGGGGGGTGAGTTAGTGGGTTGATGAAGTGAGCAGGGGAGTGGTGAGTTAGTGGGTTGGTGAGTGAGCGGGGGGGGGGTAAGTTAGTGGGTTGGTGAGTGGGGGGGGGGTGAGTTAGTGGGTTGGTGAGTGAGCGGGGGGGGGTGAGTTAGTGGGTTGGTGAGTGAGTGGGGGGGGGTGAGTTGGGGGGGTGAGTTAGTGGTTGGTGAGTGAGTGGGGGGTGAGTGTTAGTGGGTTGGTAAGTGAGCGGGGGGGGGGTGAGTTAGTGGGTTGGTGAGTGAGTGGGGGGTGAGTTAGTGGGTTGGTAAGTGAGCGGGGGGTGGAGGGTGAGTTAGTGGGTTGGGGAGTGAGCGGGGGGGTGAGTTAGTGGGTTGGTGAGTGAGCGGGGGCGGGGGGGTGAGTTAGCGGGTGGTGAGTGAGCAGGGGGGGGGTGAGTTAGTGGGTTGGCGAGTGAAGCGGGGGGGGGTGAGTTAGTGGGTTGGCGAGTGAGCGGGGGGGGGTGAGTTAGTGGGTTGGTGAGTGAGCGGGGGCGGGGGTGAGTTAGTGGGTTGGTGAGTGCGTTGTTGTGACCTGCGGTGGTCGAGGCGGGGGTTCTCTGCTCGAGCGACTCCTCGGCGTGGGTGGAGTCATGAAAGGAGTGAAGTTCGAGGATAACGAGGAGACGGAGTCGCCGGGGTGAGCGAGCGGCTGTGCTCCATCCGCTGCTTGCGTGCACGCCGGTCAGGAGTCGCAACGGAGTGGCAGCCGAGGATGGAACGGCTGTTTCATGCCATCCACGTCGCGTTCAACTCCCAGTTTGCACCCGCAACAACAAAACCACACTCAGCCACTCAATCCGCCAATCGCTCCCTTTACCCGCTCACCAATCAACTCGCTCGACTACTCATCAACTCGCCGAGCTCACTCGTTCACCCACTCGCTCACCACACCGCGGGGTGACAAACACCGCATCGTCGCTCAATTCCAGGAACGCGTCACACTCCAAGCTGTTGCAAATTCGACGCTGCCATTCGTTGCTGGGCGCTTGAGACTTTGGACCCGCGGTGCTCACAGACACCGTGCTCACCGTACGAATCCACCGTGTCACGACGACGCCGTGAACACGCCTTGCCGTGCCGCCGTGCCGATCGCAGCAGTACCCCGATGATGAGACAGCCTGATGCACACTGCTGCACCACTGCTGCACTCTGCTGCATGCTGCTGCACCACTACTGCACCCTCTTGCACCCAACTGCACCACTGCTGCATGCTGCTGCACAAGATAGCCGCGAGCAGCAGGCCCAGCTGCACAGTCACTTGTCACCCGCATTCCGTGCAATTATCTTCGGCTGCCGATGTCCCATTTTATAAACGCACACTGTATAGGTTATACATGTCAAATCTTGATTGCGTGTTTGCTATGTGTGGGTGGGTGTGTATGTACATGCTAATGTTAGCACGGTTGGCTATGTACGGTGCGAAAGAAGTTCAATATACATACAATGTGTGTCATCTCAGTCATGTAACCCATGGCACCTGGTTCTGTTCCATGCTCTCCTGCCAGCAGGCCTTCGACACTTCGCGTGGCCTCAAAGTGCAACTTGCATGGCACAAGCGCCGTGGTGACGTCACCGCCACTTCGTGGCAAAAGGCAATCGTTGTTATGGTTATGACTCGCTCCGGTTTACCTAGCGCTGTGTGGAAGACATCACTCCATGCAAGGCTCTGGGACTTCTCGGCCACAATTATGCTCTCCCTTTTGTAGGGATGTGAAGACTGGGCCTCTCTGGGGGAACATCTGCACCGGTTTGAAACATTCAGGCTGGCCTGCCTACGATCCATCCTGGATTTAACCAGACTGGATCACAGTGTGAGGAGCTCAGAGATCCTTTAAAGATCTCGACACAGTCCCAGCAGTGAGGTCCTGCGACAGGCGAGGCTGCGTTGGCTGGGTCATGTAGCCCGCATGCCCAGGCACGGCATGTCCAAGCAGCTTCAGTTTGGCCAGATAGAGGGGTTTAAACGGGCGCGGCATGGGCTAGAAAAGAGATTAACTGCTGTGGTAGAGAAGGCTGTTGCCGATGACTGGTAACAGCGGTGTCAAGATCGGCCTCTGTGGAGGAGGCTCGTGAAGGACCCTGCTACTGGGTATTTGGAGGAAGTCGCGCTCCAGCAACAACAACGGAGGGCGCCGGATAGCTAAAACGCAGTAAGTTGGCACAGTAGGGGGCACAGGTGGTGCATCTGTCAGTCACCTCAGTAAATTAACCCATAGCACCTTGGTCTGTCCCGTGACATGCCAGCGAGCCTTCAACACTTCACGTGGCCTTAAAGTGCACATAGCCTGGCACAAGTGTCGCGGTGGCGTCATCGTCACCGTGGCAAATAGCCGTCGTTGTTGTTTGTGTGAAGTGGTAGCGTAGTGATTAGCGCGCTGCGCTACGAACCCGGTGACCCGAGTTCGATTCCTGCTCACGGCCTACAAGAGTAACGATTATGAGCCGGTCCTGCGCCTCCCCTAGGTCGACTCAGCATCAAATGATTACCTTGTGCGGCGTATAAACATCGGCATTAGGGAGACAAAAGTGGTCGGGCGTGGTACCAGCGACCCAGCCCTTTGTGTGCCACAGTGCCAGCCTTCATAGGTGCTACTCGCTAACAGCACTTGCTGCAACAGTCAATGAATGCTACACGGGGGTTCTTTGTTTTTAGTATGCGGTGTGAATGTGTAAGTTTACGCATGATGTGTGGGTATTTTTACAGTAGCTCACCACGTGTTTTCTATGCACCTGCGTCAATCGACACTCTGGTCACCCTTGAAAAACAACGACTGCTCCAAGGGTTTAGCCATGTGAAATATTTGAATGAATAAGATAAATTCAACATGCATAATCGTAGACTTGCTGTCATGCAGTCCGAGCTGCACAACACACTCCCGTCACCTTGAATGCCTGCACTGCCCACACTCGACACAAGCATCGGTATTTGGCAACAATTGGAGGCCCTGCGACTGGTGGCCACGTGTTCTCTTTGTTCCGCCGTAGACCAAATCAGGACCGCATTCCCTCAACGCTCGGTCTACTGTCCACACGGTGCCGCAGTAAACCACAAATAAAGTTGATCACGACAGTGCCGCGACCAGACCTCGGTTACAAATCAATTCCTGCCCCCTAACACACGGGTGGCCAATTCCCGGATCGTACCAGGTGAAACCCAGACGGGCGGCCAACCCTAACGCCGCTCACTGCCCGTGAACTTGCGGGACCCAACAACCTGAATGCCATCGCGCCGTGAAACACTTTAGAGAACTCTTGGGGCTTCTATCTTTCTTCATTTTCACAGACCCGAGCTGCGCGCATCACTGCGCGATTTGGGGACTGGGCCGGTGGCAGCTACGCTGCACGTGGCCTGCCGTCCGAGCACTGTGGAGGCAGCGAGGGCCTGGTGGTTCACACACAAATGTTGCTAAACTCCCCTTCCCGGCTCGCCAGGAGAAGGCAGTCCAGCAAGACGTGGGCTCCGCCTGTTCCGTCCGTGCGGGATAGCGTGTTACCCTCGAGCGCGCGTCGGTTTTCGCCGGGCGATTCGTTTTCCTCGCACAGGTGAGCACTCATTAATTGGCTGAAAACATCTTAACATGTAGAAGACCGTAGAGCTTTGGCAATAGTTGGCACACCAGCTCAGCGCGTGGTTCCCTCCCCACTGGTCTGCGGTTCCTCCTCATGCCCTCCACGAGCCGTTCTCCATCTACGAGGGTGATTGAATACCGTACTGCGCATCACAAATCGAAATAATGTGATTTATTAATTTAGAATGTGCCTGTGTTGTCATCCCACTTACAAGTGAATATCTTAATGAATTGCCAGGAATTGTCATGGCTTGGGACCACAACCGCCAGTCTCAAATTATTCAAAACACTCTCGGCACAATGTTTGCAATTGTTACAGCCCAAGTACAAAACAGAAAATAATACGATAACTCGAGAAAGGCAGAGTTATAGATTTCTTGGACGTGTCATGTAAAAACTAGACGGAATATAAATGTGTTTTGACTGGGAAAAGTATAGGCGCAACAATATGCTGGGGGAAGACAGCGAATCACGTTCCGTAAGCAATTTGAACAATTGAATGCAACGAACTGGGAGTATCCGATGCTAATTTCTCAAGTAGGATAACAGACGGAGATAAATGGAAGACGGCCACGATCGCCGACGTCATTTGAGAAAGGATGCGGCACACGGAGAGAGAGAAGCAACGAGTGTGGATTCTACATGGAACGCGGTGTGCACCATCTCACCGTTGGCTGTATGCATCGGTGTGTGTGGTGACTGCGTGTCATATTCGCCGTATCAATGCACATTGTATAAGTTGTAGATTTAAAATGTGTGTACACGTGTCATTGCATGTTTGCTACGCGTGTGTGTGTATGTGTACGTGCGTGGGGAGCGGTAGTGTCGCGGTTAGTGGGCTGCACTACGAACTCAGCTACCCGAGTTCGATTCCCGCTCACGGCCAACACCAGTGACGATTATCTGAATCGGTCCTGGGCCTCCCTTAGGTCGATTCAGCCTCAAATGAGTACCTGGTCTGGTGTGTAAAACATCACCACTGGGGAGACAAAAGCGCCCTGACACTCGAGCACGTGGTGTTAAGCCACCCACCCCCTCATGTGCCGTTCCGGCCTTCATAGGTGCCCGCTAACAGCACTTTGTCCCAACAGTCTGCTAAGGTTATACGAGGATCTTTATTTTTATATGTGTGGGTGAATTAGTGTATATGTATGTATGCGTGCATGTGTGGGTGAGTGAGTGCAATTGCGTGCGAGGGGCTGGTAACCTCTCTGCGAAAATTACTACACCAATAACCATAGTGAAATCCCCAAACCAAGCTTATGCCCAAGACCCCGGAGGGACAGGCAGACAATGACATTTTCTAGCCAAACCCCGTTTGACGGAGCCAGAAGACGGTACCCGCCCCCTCCCCAATCTACCCCCTCGGGGTTTCTCTAGAAGCAGGGGGAAACCACTGTGGTTGGTAATGCGCAATTTCTGAATGGACAGGCTGCCATTCATCTGTCGGGAGCTGCTCCGGTACAGCCTGGAGCTCTGTGGAATACAGGAGGTCTGGTGGACTGGCTTAGGCTCCGGTCATCAAGTGGGGTGGACAGTCCTCCACTCGGGGCAGGAAACTGGTAAACAACAGGGAGCGGCTCTTCTTATGAATAATAGAATAAAGGTGGCAGTGGAGCGTGGAGACGAGGTTTGGGAAGCTCCAAGTCTCAGGCTGTTGTGAACTCGTCTAGCTATCCACAGGAGGTGAGGAATGGTGGTGGTGGCTTACTCCCCCACCGAAAGTGAATATCAGTGGAAAGATTCCGGCAAGGCTGAGTCAGCTGTCTTCTATGACCTCCTGTTACAGGTTCTGGCTAAAGTGGCCCCTCGCAATAGTCATCTTGTTTAGTGACTTGAGTGAGTCATGATACAGGTGAAGTACCGGTGAAGACACTTGACGCCGAGGTGGAGGCACACGGATATTTATTCAACACAGCTCGTATGTGACATACAGCACTGGAGGGGGTATCGGCCCCCTCACCCGACTAGCTAAGGATACACTTCCTAGCTAAGTCCTAGCCTGCCTCACAGTCCTCCACTACTGGGCTAGGGGAGGCTACTTGGCCCGACACTGGTAAGTCGGGCCGGTACCCGGAGTCCCAGACCAGCTCTTAGAAGAGCACCGGCTCTGGCTTTCGGGACCACGCCGCTGGCTCAGTCCTGTTCGGCCCTGATAAGGACATCGAACGAGGGGAGTCCAGGGCTCTATCTAAGGCGTCTTCAGTCTTCTTAGTTAACTATAACATAACTCCCCCGAGCCCCTATAACGTCCCCTTTTATACCCGACCCTCCTTGAGGGGTGGGGCCCCGGGGGATCATAACGCCAAACCAGCCCCCCCAGGGTGTCTGGCTCGGACGTCGCAGAGGGCATCTCCCTGTGCACACACGTAGCCCCGCCCACTGTGTTTGTTTCCCATAGACTGCCATACATAACGGCCCTCTCTCTAACATCCCTACACAGGCAACAGGGCTGGAGTGATTGGAAGACATGGGTCAGATTAGCTCAATGACAATGGTAAGAGGCTGCTAAACTTCTGAGAATCCCATGGGATAGTAAGCACCAACACGCTGTTCCTGCATCGGTGCATCCACACATCATAAATGCACACTGGGTCCAAGAAAGAACATCCGCTTGCTACATAGTGGCGGCACAGAGAGTGTGGGTAGGCACATGTCCGAAATGGGTGAGGTTCAGGACTGTGGCTCATAGTTGCAATGGCTGCATCTGGTACCTGGTCCAGACCTCAGAGACCCTGGCTGATGGAGGAGGTGTTCTGGCTACCTGAGAGAGAGCGGCTGGCACACTCCCACCATCTACAATATCCCACTCTGAGAATGAGGAGGCTTACCACAGCCTTCTCTCAGAGGTTTGGGGAGCCATATGGTGCTGCAAGGATGATTGGTGGTTGCGGGTTGCTGAGATGGAAACTGCCTCAGCATCTTGGCATCACAAATCACTCGTTAATTCCATCAATAACGTAACTTGCAGAGCCACACCGATTACCATCCTTTAGGGAACAAATGGGGATCCAATCTGACCCCCAGAAAGAGGTTTGCAGATTTTCTGAGCATTCCTGCGAGGTCTTTGGGGAAGAGAAACCCTCTCAGTTCAGATTACACCATAGGGCAAGGTAGGCTTGATCCTGCAGGGGGCTGCAGTGCCTCAATTTTTGGAGGAAGAAGTCACCCTCTGTGATTGACTGGCTGATGTGTCATCTAATGAGGAAGGGTGAAGGGCGATCTAGAGTCTGAGACCAGCTAAAGCACGAGGCAGAGATGACCTTTGAAGTGAATTTTCTGAGGGTGGGGTTTGTGTACAGGCTGCCCTATATGACATCATTACCACCGTCTGGTCCACAGGACAGGTTGTGCAGGATTGAAAAGATGCCCTAATGGTCCCTATTTTTAAGAAGGGGGACCGCACTAATTGCAATAACTACAGAGACATATCCCTCCTCTGTGTGAAGCCGGGAAAGCTCCGGGCAAGGATTATGCAACGGCGCCTTGCCAGGCACGTTGGAGAGAGAATTGCAGATCCCCAATGTGGTTTAAGACCGGGGCAGTCCTGCACTGACGCCATATTCTCTGTCTCTCGACTACACTGAGATGCATGGGATTTCAGCAGGATCATGCATCTCTGCATTATTGATCTGGACAAGGCATATGATACATTCAAGGGGCCAGGACTCTGGGTTATTCTTCATGTTTTCCGAGTATGACCTTCTGCTCACAATCATTCATGATGGTGGGCAGGTCTGGGTAAAGCTGCGTGGCTGGAAGTCGGAACCATTTCTGCTCACCTTGAAGTGAGACAGGGATGTATCTGGTCCCTACATTGTTTAAACGGCCGCCCTCCAACAAACGCGGAGGGCATAGGAGTGTAACGCTCAGAACATAAGGAGTGCCGGGGCGCTAAACACAGCAAAT
>NW_026891394.1:0-19732 GCF_015708825.2 Lethenteron reissneri
CCAGCCAGCAGCCGCCACGTCATCGGCGGAGGCGGGTCGCGGTGGCGGCCTATCAGGGGTTGCGACGTCACCACCAGCGGACGCCAGCACCGACCAAGCCCCGACCAACACGTCACTGACGGCGCGACACCCATTAGAGTCCGCCATTACTCATACTGTACGGGGACGCGCTACGGATGCTGCAAGAGGATCGGAGACGGAGCCGACATTCCAGCAACTGCCGGCCCTGCAGGTATTTGTTGCAAGCGACGGCGATTGGGGGGGTTCCAGCGCCGGTTCTTGGCCCACCAAGAGATGGCAGGCTGGTCGGACAACGAGGCGCTGTGTGCTCTCCCGGCGTTACTGGACGGCGACGCCCTGGGCACCCTCACTGCTGCACCCAAGTCGGCACGCTCCACCATTCAGTCGGCGCTGCAGCTGCTGGCCACCGTTTATGGGCCGCCCTCCGATTGTCGCCAGCTCTTCTATGAACGGCAGAAGGGTGACAAGGAATCGCCACTCGCTTATCGCACGGCCCTGCTGTCATTGGCGAAAGACGCTTTCCCGCGTATGGATGAAGAGGGGATCGATGCGATGGTGGCCGAGAAAATTTTGCTGCTGGCTGACGATCTGGACTTCACCATCTTAGCGCAGGACGATGCGGATATGTCATCACTGCGGGCTGCAAGGCACATTCACGCCAATCTCATCTCCCAGCGGAGGAAGGCGAACAAAGCCTGCACGACACACCGTGGCGGCGACCTCTTCCGGAATGGAGGGAGCCTTCGCTGCGGATCGTTCTGCAGGATGGCGATCTGCCGAGCGACCGGCTCGGGACGTTCCAAGCCACCGAGACCAGCCCAAGTCCTCTGGAACGCTCCTCGTCTGCTATAATTGTGGCCTCCGGGGCCACGTGGCGTCCGGATGCCGGGCTCCTCGACAGCGCGGTGCGAGACCTGGAGCTGCGGACGGCCCTCCTCACAAGCCTTCGCAACATCCTCGGGCAAGTCATGGCACCCCACATGTTCGGCCTGCACACACACCCACTTTCCTATCACATGGTCCGACACACAATTCTCGCGGGTTGGGTGCTGGTGCGTCGGGTCGCGGCATGTCGGGGAGGGCGCTCCAACCGGGCCAATGGTCCGAGTTGGCTCACCGAGTTGTGGCTGCATCGGCGGGGTCGTCCGTTGTCGCGGGGCATATTGACGGGGTGGAGGTACGGCTATTGGTCGATACGGGAGCTTCGGCAACTATCATTTCGGATTTGATTTATAATATCCTGCCCGTTCAGAGTCGCCCGTTGCTCCCTGTCTATATACCGTTTTACGCTGCGAATGGGGGCTCGTTGGGTATTATCGGTCAAATTCGAGCGCAAATTTCGATAGGGGACATTAAACTATCTGGCCGGTGTTCGTCTCTCCTCGCTGGCTATTCCGTGCCTGTTGGGGACAGACTTTTTGGCCAAATTGCCCATCAAAATTCTGATTGACCAGCAATGCATCGAGCTTCCATCGGGCCGACGTATGACGTTCCTACCTGCCACCCCTGCCGTGCGTGTTGCCTGTGCTACGGTACAGGCGCTTGTTGCTCGGACGGTGCGTGTACCCCCGGGGGCACAGATGTTGGTACCCCTGCGCTTGCGTCGACCGTTCGATAAAGGGTCTCTGACCGGGCGTTATTTTGGGACCATCTAGAGCCGGGGTGAGTGGGCCAGATCTGGTGACGGCCCAGACTATTGTTAAAGGGGATGGGGACCCGTTTATCGCGGTCCTCAATGTCGGGACACGGACGGCAGTGGTTTCGCAAGGTACCGTGTTCGCACATGCGGTTCCGGTACCTGCGGAAACGCCGATCATTGGCCAGGTGGCCACCGATTCTCAAACGCGATTAGCCTCAGACGCTGACGAGGTTGGCTGGATGCGTTGTGTGCTGAGTCACCTGACCTGTCCGACGCACAACGTGCTAATTACGCGCCTTATTGCGAGAATTTTCCGACGTCTTCAGTAAACAAAATACGATATCGGATGTACCAAATTGCTACGCCACCATATTGACACCGGTGACAACGCTCCTATCCGCCAAATCCTTTTCGGTTAAGTCCCGCCGAAAAGGATCATGTCAAATCGGCTGTAGATGACATGTTGAAATCGGACATCATTTCTCCCTCACCAGCCCTTGGGGTGCACCCATAGTGTTGGTTAAAAAGCACGACGGGTCCCTAAGGTTCTGCGTTGATTTCCGGCGATTAAATAAGATCTCGGTGGCCGATGCTTATCCGCTTCCTCGAATGGACGAATCGCTGGATGCCCTCGCGGGATCGCGATTCTTTTCCACTTTGGATTTGCTCTCAGGATTTTGGCAACTTCCCTTGGACGACGAATCTAGGCCCAAAAAGCTTTCCGAACGCCGCACGGCCTCTTCCAATTCAATCGCTTACCCATGGGATTACACTCTGCTCCCGCGACGTTCCAGCGCCTGATGGAATTGGTCCTCGCTGGCTTGCAATGGGAGGTGTGTTTGATTTACCTGGATGACGTTATCGTATTCAGTAAGACGTTCGAGGAACACCTTGATAGGCTTCGGGCCGTCTTTCTCAAGATGCGCGCTGCTAATTTGAAATTCAAGCCACAAAAGTGCCATTTGCTGCGCGAATCTGTTAAATATTTGGGTCACATCGTCGGCCGGTCAGGTATCTCAACCGATCCCGCCAAAACGCGTTGTGTCAGCTCCTGGCCTACCCACCTCGGTGGGGGAGGTTAGAAGCTTCATCGGCTTTGCTTCATATTACCGCGGTTTGTTGCGGACTTTGCTTCCATCGCTAAGCCACTACATGCCTTGACGTCAAAAGGGGTCAAATTTCATTGGGGGCCGGTGGAGAACGCCGCTTTTGTCTCTCTTCGGGATGCCCTGGTGGGGGCCCCGCCGTTAAGCTACCCCGATTTTTCCATGCCGTTCGTGCTCGACACGGACGCAAGCAATACCGGGATTGGAGGCGTGCTGTCACAAATTGTGGGTGGCGTGGAGCGCGTTGTGGCTTATGGTAGTAGAGTACTGTCCCCGGCCGAGCAGCGGTACTGCGTCACCCGCCGCGAACTGTTGGCTATCGTGTTCTTTATCCAACAGTACCGGCCATATCTGTACGGCCGGCATTTCACCGTCCGTACAGATCATGCGGCGTTGCAGTATGCCCTACGAATTAACCAGCCATCGGGGCAGTTGTCCCGATGGCTCGAGATCATGCAGGATTTCGATTTTGAGACAACTTACCGGAAGGGGATTCGCCACACCAATGCCGATGCCCTATCACGCCTGCCGATCGCCCCGGATTGCACTTGTTTCTTGGGTTCGGGCCGTTGCAAATCGGCAAGTGACGGCAGGATCGGGTTCTTGCGGCCGCAGTTGATACTCCTTCGGACGCTGGTCCTATTTCGGAGGGTGGGAGTGATTCCCTACTTGGCTTGTCGAGTGCTGAGTGGGGCGCCTCCAAATGGAGGATGCGACCCTCCTGGCGCTACGACGTCGCGCGGAAGGATCAGGTCAAGGGAAGTCGGGCGTTGACTCATGGGGGTGGTGCCAGGGCTACTCATGCATTGGGACGGGACGATCCGCCGTCACAGGCTGGTGGTGCCTTCCACGTTGAGGGGTAGGGCTGTATGGGCTGCTCATGAACGGCTCCTGCACCTGGGTACCCTCAAAACACTTGCCATGCTCCAGCTTAATTACTTTTGGCCGGGCATGGCAAGAGACGTGGACGATCTGCTGCGGTCCTGTACCCAGTGTGCACAACGGAAGCCGCCGGCGAAGGGAGCCAGTCCACCGCTCCAGTCCATTTCGGTCACCCGGGTTAACGAGCTGGTCGCCCTTGATATTTTGGGACCGTTTCCTTCCACGCCGAGGGGTAATAAGTACCTGCTGGTTGGCGTGGAATATTTCACGCGATGGCCTATGGCTTGGCCCCTCGCCAACCAGTCCGCAGCGGCCGTTGCGGAGGCTTTTGTTCAGGGCTACGTCCTCGACAAGGGCGCTCCGGAACGGTTGTTGACCGATCAGGGAAAGAATTTCACTAGTACCCTTTTACACGAGGTATGTGGCCTTCTGGGTACAAAGAAAGTTCGTACCTCGCCTTACCATCCACAAACGGATGGGATGGTGGAACGCTTGCATAGGACTCTTACGTCCATGCTATCCCACCAGGTATCTGAGTCCCAAAACGATTGGGATCTACGGATCGGGGGAGTCCTGGCGGCATACAGGATGGCTCCTCACGCGGCGACCGGTTCTCGCCATTTTTTTTGATGTATGGTCGCGAGGTTGACCCGCCTGTCGCGACTCAGCTGACGATTGCCGCGCCTCATGCTAAGTCGAAAATCGCCGACCATGTTAAATTTAACATCCTTCGCTTGGCGGAGGCACGGCAGGCGGCCATGCAAAACTCTGACTCTCGCCAGAAACAAAACGAGAGATTGCGGTCGCGCCGGACTCACACGCACGAATGGCACCCGGGCGACCGAGCATGGTTGCACTGCCCCAGGTGCCATTGGCCACCTCGGCTAAGTTGTTGCGACCATGGAGGGGCCCCGTTGAAATTGTGCAGGTTGTGCGGCCTCAATGTGTGCGCATTAAGTGGGGGAAGCGTCGGTGGTTTGTGCACCCTTCACGGTTAAAGCCATTTTTTGCTCCGCACGCTTCCTCCCACGTAAATGGCCGAACATGTGGGGAGTCCTCTGACTCCGGGGGGGCGGGATCGATGCCAGCCTCTGATCCACTAATGACTGTCCCGTCTTCAGGAGCCCCAGGACTGAAGCCCTCTGGCTGCCAGCCTCCCCCGTGGGGGGCGGCGCTGGCACGTCCGGGAAACCGGACGACCAGGCACCTGCTGATGCGACACCTGCCACCGACTCTACCAAGCCGGCCCCTTGTGACGGGCCCGCTGCACGGACTCGCGCCAAAACGCGCCGGTTGTTATGATTAGCTTTCCGCGCGTGTTCCGTTGCTGCGGAACCCGCTCATTGTATATATGTTTTTTTTGTATGTGTGTGTAATAACGATGACCACGCTATCTGCTTGTTGCTTGCTGTCCATGTAAGTGTGTGCGTGTGTTGGGAATGGACGGAGAGTCTGCTGTGGTTGCTGAGTTTCAAAGGGAGTGTGTGCGCTGCTGCGTGGAGTTGTTATCTTGATGGTAAGTTAATTATTAACGTGGGAGCGTCGGGTACCCTGTGCTGTACCATCTCGTGGGTTACCGTGCGCGATGGGCTTAATTGAAAAAAAAAAAAAAAATTTTTTTTTGGGCTGTATTGTGCTGCGAGGTGCTGTGTGCGATGCGGTCGTTGCATGAGAGAGAATAATTGTGTTGTGGTTGCAAAGTTGCGACGGGATTGATGGTGTGTTGGTCGCCTGCAGATTTGCTTGCTATTGTGCTTCAATGTACGCGTGTGATCGCGATATGCTGATTGCATGTGCTGTTATACCGTTCTGTATATGTATTGCGGTTCTGGGTGGGGTTTTTTTTTATATAGGGAACCATCGGTTGATGTTACGCTTGTTCTTGTTATTGTTACTGTTACGAGGCACACGTGTATTGCCACGGTGTAATCTTTATCTTGGGGGTTGAGGGATTGTGCAGCCGGGACGGCTGCGAGCTGTACAGGGGGGGTGATGTAGGGGTTATTACGGAGCAAGAAGAGAAACGGCGGAAAACAAACACAGGGTTGTCGGCACTCACATACACGGGTGGTCACACCGACGTCCGCATCAGTTATTGCCCACGCCCCAGCCCCTCGGAGGCGATCCCATATAAAAGGTGGAACCCAAAGAGCTCGAGTTCAGTTCGACACGAAGCTGACCAGTGAAGATCCAAGACTCGGAGATTAGGCCCTGGGAACTCCCGGTCTCGCGTCCTTATAAGGGCCGAGCCGGGTAAGCCAGTGGCGCGGCCCAGAGCTTCCAGACCGCTGCCCTTGTCAGGGCAAGGCTGGTTAGCTGGTGCCGAGATCTGTGCTTGCCAGGGCCAGATCAGTCAGCCTCCCGTAGCCCAGTAGAGGAGGACTGGGGGACAGGACAGAGGGCTTAGTACTAGGGTGGGTTTCCCATAGTACGGGTGAAGGGGCCGATACCCCTTCAACTATTGTATCTGTCCCGGAGTTAATAAACAGTGTGTCTCAACTTCGACATCGTCTCCTCCGATACTTACTACAATAGTGGTAGTGGTGATGATGGTGGTGATGTTGGTGTTGGTGCCAGGAGGAGGCAGGGTTGCCCTGCTCGCCCACCCTGGTGGTGGTGATGGTGGTGATGGTGGTGACAGTGATAGTGGTGGTGGTGACGGTGTGATGGTGATGGTGGTGATGATGATGGTGGTGATGGTGATGGTGGTGATGATGATGGTGGTGATGGTGGTGGCGATGGTGACGATGGTAGTGATGGTGATGATGATGGTGGTGATGGTGATGGTGTGATGGTGATGGTGGTGGTGTTGGTGCCAGGAGGAGGCGGGGTTGCCCTGCTCGCCCACCATGGTGGTGATGGAGGTAGTGGTGGTGATGGTGGGGTGATGGTGATAGTGGTAGTGGTGATGATGGTGATGGTGGTGGTGATGGTGATAGTGGTAGTGGTGATGATGGTGGTGGTGGTGATGGTGATAGTGGTAGTGGTGATGATGGTGATGGTGGTGGTGATGGTGATAGTGGTAGTGGTGATGATGGTGGTGGTGGTGATGGTGATAGTGGTAGTGGTGATGATGATGGTGATGATGGTGGTGGTAGTGATGATGATGATGGTGGTGATGGTGGTGGTGCCAGGAGGAGGCAGGGTTGCCCTGCTCTCCCACCCTGGTGGTGGTGATGGGTAGTGGTGGTGATGGTGATGGTGGTAGTGGTAGTGGTGATGATGGTGATGGTGGTGATAGTGTAGTGATGGTGGTAGTGATGATGATGGTGGTGATGATGATGGTGTTGGTGCCAGGAGGAGGCAGGGTTGCCCTGCTCTCCCACCCTGGTGGTGGTGATGGAGGTAGTGGTGGTGATGGTGATGGTGGTAGTGGTAGTGGTGATGATGGTGATGGTGGTGATAGTGGTAGTGATGGTAGTGATGGTGATGATGATGGTGGTGATGGTGATGATGATGGTGTTGGTGCCAGGAGGAGGCAGGGTTGCCCTGCTCTCCCACCCTGTGGTGGTGATGGAGGTAGTGGTGGTGATGGTGATGGTGGTAGTGGTGATGATGGTGATGGTGGTGATAGTGGTAGTGATGGTGGTAGTGATGATGATGGTGGTGATGATGATGGTGTTGGTGCCAGGAGGAGGCAGGGTTGCCCTGCTCTCCCGCCCTGGTGGTGATGGAGGTAGTGGTGATGGTGATGGTGGTAGTGGTAGTGGTGATGATGGTGATGGTGGTGATAGTGGTAGTGATGGTAGTGATGGTGATGATGATGGTGGTGATGGTGATGATGATGGTGTTGGTGCCAGGAGGAGGCAGGGTTGCCCTGCTCTCCCACCCTGGTGGTGTGGTGATGGAGGTAGTGGTGGTGATGATGGTGATAGTGGTATGGTGATGATGGTGATGGTGGTGCTATAGTGGTATTGATGGTGGTAGTGATGATGATGGTGTGATGATGGTGGTGTTGGTTGCCAGGAGGAGGCAGGGTTGGCCCTGCTCTCCCGCCCTTGGTGGTGGTGATGGAGGTAGTGGTGGTGATGGTGATGGTGGTAGTGGTATGGTTGATGATGGGATGGTGGTGATAGTGGTAGTGATGGTAGTGACTGGTTGATGAGATGGTGGGTGATGGTGATGATGATGGTGTTGGTGCCAGGAGGCGGCAGGGTTGCCCTGCCTCTCCAGCCCTGGTGGTGATGGAGGGACTGGAGCCGCTCATGTCCGGCATCCACAACTGGAACTTCCCCATCTTCGACCTCGTGGAGCTCACCGGGGGGGCCTGCGGTCAAATCCTCATGCCAGGTTAGCGCAACGGACGGGTGTGTGTCTGTGTCTATCTGTGTGTGTGTGTGTGTACGTGTGTGTGTGTGTCTATCTGTGTGTGTGTACGTGTGTGTGTGTGTATCTGTGTGTATGTCTGTGTGTGTGTGTCTGTGTGTGTGTGTGTGTCTGTGTGTGTGTGTGTGTGTACGTGTCTGTGTACGTGTGTGTGTGTCTATCTGTGTGTGTCTATCTGTGTGTGTGTCTATCTGTGTGTGTGTCTGTGTCTATCTGTGTGTGTGTACGTGTGTGTGTGTCTGTGTGTGTGTGTCTATCTGTGTGTGTGTGTCTATCTGTGTGTGAACGTGTGTGTGTGTGTGTACCGGTGTGTGTGTAAGTGTATGTGTGTATATCTGTGTGTGTGTGTCTATCTGTGTGTGTGTACGTGTGTGTGTGTGTCTATCTGTGTGTGTGTGTCTGTCTGTGTGTGTGTCTATCTGTGTTTGTGTGTGTGTCTGTGTGTGTGTGTACGTGTGTCTGTGTGTGTGTGTGACTGTGTGTGTGTCTGTGTTTGTGTGTGTGTGACTGTGTGTGTGTCTGTTTGACTGTGTGTGTGTCTGTGTGTGTCTGTGTGTGTGTGTCTGTGTGTGTGTCTATCTGTGTGTGTACGTGTGTGTGTCTATCTGTGTGGGTGTCTGTGTGTGTGTGTGTGTCTATCTAGGTGGGGAGCGGTGGTGTAGCGGTTAGCGCGCTGCGCTATGAACCCGGCGACACGAGTTCGATTCCCGCTCACGGCCAACACCAGTGACGCTTATCTGAACCGGTCCCGGGCCTCCCCTAGGTCGACTCAGCCTCAAATGAGTACCTGGTTGCGGTGTGTAAACATTGCCACTAGGGAGACAAAGGCGGTCGGGCGTGGTGCTGGCCACCCACCCCCTCGTGTACCGTTCCGGCCTTCATAGGTGCTCGCTAACAGCACTTGCCCCTACAGTCTGTTAAGGCTATACGGGGGATCTTTGTCTATCTGTGTGTGTGTCTATCTGTGTGTGTGTCTGTCTGTGTGTGTATGTGTCTATCTGTGTGTGTGTACGTGTGTGTGTGTACGCGTGTGTGTATGTGTATGGCAAAACAACCTCCTACCTCCTTGCGGTGCTGGACGGGCAACACTGTCGTGGACATTGCTGTGGGGGGAGGGTCAATGCCCATTGGCCTCTCCCCTCATGGGGTTCTGTGACCACCACAGTGGCTAAACGGGGGTTCTGGACGGGTGCGAGGGGCTGGTAACCCCTCCACCTTCAATTAATTACCACGAGACTACGATATAAACATAAAAATGTAATTAATAAGTTTGTGCTGGAGGCCCCGGGGGACAGGCTTCTATGACGTCTCCTGGCCAAACCTCATTTGGCGGAGCCAGGAGATTGAATCTTCACCCTCGGAGCTCCTCCAAAAACAACCAAAAACCACTACGGGTGGCCACGTGGAATGTTCGAACGCTCACTGCGGAGGAGAGGCTGCCACTCCTCTGTCGGGAGCTGGACCGGAACCGCCTGCATCTCTGTGGTATTCAGGAGGTCCGGTGGGCCGGCTCTGGCTCCTGCCACCATGAGGGGTGGACAGTCCTCTACTCGGGGTAGGAGACTGCCAAAGAACAGGGAGTGGCTTTTCTTCTGAACAAAATATTGAAGGGGGTGTGGGTGCGTGGTGGTGAGGTGTGGGAAGCTGTAAGCCCCAGGCTACTTTGGGCTCGCCTTCCCATCAACTGAAGGCGAGGAGTGGTGGTCGTGGTTACTTATGCCCCCACCGAAGACGAACATCCGTGGAGGAATGCAGGCAAGGCCAATGAGTCAGATGCCTTCTATGACCTCCTGTCACAGTTGCTGACTAAAGTGGCCACTCGGGACAGAGTCATCTTGTTTGGTGACTTTAATGCCCGAGTTGGTCATGATGCGAGCACCTGGTCTGGAGTTATTGGAAGGCATGGGCCAAATCAGCTCAATAACAACGGTAGGAGGCTGCTAGATTTTGTGCAGCCCATGGGCTTGTAATTACCAACACGCTGTTCTGGCATCGGCACATCCACATAACATCATGGATGCATGCCCGGTTCAAGCAAGAACATCTGCTAGACTACATAGTGACGGAACAGCAGATGTGGGCCTATGTCCTTGACACCAGGACCTACCGTGGAGCTGATCTGCCCACTGACCATCGACTTGTCATCTGTAAGATGCGCCTGCTATTCTTCCACTCCGGTGGTGGGTGTACACCCAGGACCCCATGCAAACCCATAGTAGCATGGTCTCAGCGAGCTGATGAAAGATGCAAGCGAGAATTTCATGATCACATTCGGCTGAGGTTGGCATCGTCCCCCACTCCTCCTGATGTCGAGGGGGAATGGAAAAGGTTTAGGACTGTGGCTCATTCAGCTGCAATGGCTGCTTTGGGTAAATGATCCAGACCTCCTCAGAGACCCTGGCTGACAGATGAGGTGTTCAGGCTGGCTGAGAAAAAGTGACAGGCCCACTCTCATCGTCTACAGCATCCCACGTCGGAGAATGAGAAGGGTTACCGCAGCCTTCAATCGGCAGTTTCGGAGAGCCGTGAGGCACTGCAAGGATGGTTGGTGGTCGCGGGTTGCTGAGGAGATGGAGTCTGCCTCAATGGCCCGCGATCACAAATCGCTCTTTTATTCCATTAAAAAAGTAACCTGCAGCACCACACCGATTACCATAATTAGGGGAAAGAACAGTGATCCAATCTCCGACCCCCAGGAACAGGTTTGCAGATTTGCTGAGCATTTCTGTGAGGTCCTGGGGGAGGGAAATTCTCTCAGCCAGGAAAACATCATGGCACAAAGTGGGGATAACCCTGCTGAGGCTGTGGTGCCTCAAATATTGGAAGAGGAAGTCACCCCCTGTGAGTGGCTGGCTGAGGTACCATCTGTTGAGGAAGTACTGAAGGCGATCCAGAGTCTGAGACCAGGAAAGGCACCGGGAAGAGATGATCTCCCAAGCGAAATGCAGAGGGAGGGTGGCGTTTGTGCACAGACTGCCCTACATGACGTCATAATAACAGTCTGGACCACTGGACGGGTTCCGCAGGATTTGAAGGATGCCCTGGTGGTCCCCCTCTGTAAGAAGGGGGACCGCACAGACTGTAACAACTGCAGGGGCATCTCACTCTTCAGTTTGCCGGGAAAGGTCCTGGCAAGGATTATTCAACATCGCTTTGCCGGGCACGCTGAGGAGAGGCTTGCTGAGCCCAATGTGGTTTCAGGAAAGGGCGGTCCTGCACAGATGCCATATTTTCTGTCCGTCTGCTACAGTAGGGATGGCTGCCTATTGTGCAACCATGTTATTAATGCCGATGATCTGGTAATTGCGTTTCACTCAGAGGAGGGGTTGGAGGTCCTGCTACTGAACCTGGAGCGTGCCACTAAGAGGTGGGGACTTACCATCAGCCCCACCAAAACTAAGCACCTGCCTGGGTATTTTGTACCATCGGACACTCCACCCACACAACTCCCAATCGGTGATGGGGCAGTTGTGGAGAGAGTGGAGAGTTTCAGTTTCATCTTCTTGGTTCTTTCGGTAAAGTCACGTAGAATGGAAATAAAACAATAATAAAATAAAACAGAATTTATTTTTATTATTTATTATTTCCATTCTACGTGACTTTACCAAAAGAACCAAGAAGATGAATCCCTGCAGTCACGAAAGCTTTAAATCGAAAGTTTCAGTGTCCTCATGACCGGCTCCGGTTTGACAGCAGCAGAGGTCTAACTCCGAATGAGTTGGGCGGCATTATCTTTTCATCGGTTGCGTAACGCTGTGTGGCTGGGCTGGCTGCCTGGGCTGGGCTGGCCTGGCCTGGCTGGGCTGGCTGGGCTGGGCTGGCTGGTTGACGGTGCCAGCCGTTGTTTTGAGCGAAGAGCGATCTTCCAGGGGAACCTAAGACCAGCGAGCAATTCCCGACGGGATTGAGACGACCTCCCCGAACCTTAACCAGTTGGACCTCCGGGACACGTTGAGCCGCTGGTTTGGATGTCGGATTAACCCCCCCAACCACCCAACCCCGCAAGGAAGAGCTAAGTGAATGCCACCCTCCCCCCGTGTGGTTGTGGTGCAGGTCACGTACCGCTTGTTTGAAGACACGGACCTCTTTGCGCTCTTCAAGATCCCGGTGGCGGAGTTCATGCGATACTTCCACGCCCTGGAGAGCGGGTACCGCCACATCCCCTGTGAGGAGACGCCTCTCCCTCTGCGACGACCCCACCCCCCTCCATCGTGATCTCCTCCTCATTACATATCCTCATTAGAATCTCATTAGCATCTAATTAGCATATCCTCATTAGCATCTCGTTATTAGAATCTCATCATTAGCATCTCCTCAGTCTCATTAGCATCTCCTCATGAGCATATCATCATTAGAATCTCATCATTAGAATCTCATCATTAGAATCTCATCATTAGAATCTCATCATTAGAATCTCATCATTAGCATCTTCTCATTAGCATCTCATCATTAGAATCTCATCATTAGAATCTCATCATTAGAATCTCATCATTAGCACCTCCTCATTAGAATCTCATCATTAGAATCTCATCATTAGAATCTCATCATTAGCATCTCATCATTAGAATCTCATCATTAGCACCTCCTCATTAGAATCTCATCATTAGAATCTAATCATTAGAATCTCATCATTAGCATCTCATCATTAGCATCTCATCATTAGAATCTCCTCATTAGCATCTCATCATTAGAATCTCATCATTAGAATCTCATCATTAGAAATCTCATCATTAGCACCTCCTCATTAGAATCTCATCATTAGAATCTCATCATTAGAATCTTCATCATTAGAATCTCATCATTAGAATCTCATCATTATAATCTCATCATTAGAATCTCATCATTAGCATCTCATCATTAGAATTTCATCATTAGAATCTCATCATTAGAATCTCATCATTAGAATCCTCATCATTAGAATCTCATCATTAGAATCTCATCATTAGAATCTCATCATTAGATCTCATCATTATAATCTCATCATTAGAATCTCATCATTAGAATCTCATCATTAGCATCTCATCATTAGAATCTCATCATTAGCATCTCATCATTAGAATCTCATCATTAGAATCTCATCATTAGCATCTCATCATTAGAATCTCATCATTAGAATCTCATCATTAGAATCTCATCATTAGCATCTCATCATTAGCATCTCATCATTAGAATCTCATCATTAGAATCTCATCATTAGAATCTCATCATTAGCATCTCATCATTAGAATCTCATCATTAGCATCTCATCATTAGAATCTCATCATTAGCATCTCATCATTAGCATCTCATCATTAGAATCTCATCATTAGAATCTCACCATTAGAATCTCATCATTAGAATCTCATCATTAGCATCTCATCATTAGAATCTCATAATTAGCATCTCATCATTAGAATCTCATCATTAGAATCTCATCATTAGCATCTCATCATTAGAATCTCATCATTAGCATCTCATCATTAGAATCTCATCATTAGCATCTCATCATTAGCATCTCATCATTAGAATCTCATCATTAGAATCTCATCATTAGAATCTCATCATTAGAATCTCCTCATTAGAATCTCATCATTAGAATCTCATCATTAGAATCTCATCATTAGAATCTCACCATTAGAATCTCATCATTAGCATCTCATCATTAGAATCTCATCATTAGAATCTCATCATTAGAATCTCATCATTAGAATCTCATCATTAGAATCTCATCATTAGAATCTCATCATTAGAATCTCATCATTAGAATCTCATCATTAGAATCTCATCATTAGAATCTCATCATTAGAATCTCATCATTAGCATCTCATCATTAGAATCTCATCATTAGCATCTCATCATTAGAATCTCATCATTAGAATCTCATCATTAGAATCTCATCATTAGCATCTCATCATTAGAATCTCATCATTAGAATCTCATCATTAGAATCTCATCATTAGAATCTCATCATTAGAATCTCATCATTAGCATCTCATCATTAGAATCTCATCATTAGAATCTCATCATTAGAATCTCATCATTAGAATCTCATCATTAGAATCTCATCATTAGCATCTCATCATTAGAATCTCATCATTAGAATCTCATCATTAGAATCTCATCATTAGAATCTCATCATTAGAATCTCATCATTAGAATCTCATAATTAGAATCTCATCATTAGAATCTCATCATTCGCATCTCATTAGAATCTCATCATTAGAATCTCATCATTAGAATCTCATCATTAGAATCTCATCATTAGAATCTCATCATTAGCACCTCATCATTAGAATCTCATCATTAGAATCTCATCATTAGAATCTCATCATTAGAATCTCATTATTAGAATCTCATCATTAGAATCTCATCATTAGCATCTCATCATTAGAATCTCATCATTAGCATCTCATCATTAGAATCTCGTCATTAGAATCTCATCATTAGAATCTCATCATTAGAATCTCATCATTAGCACCTCATCATTAGAATCTCATCATTAGAATCTCATCATTAGAATCTCATCATTAGAATCTCATCATTAGAATATCCTCATTAGAATCTCATCATTAGAATCTCATCATTAGAATCTCATCATTAGCATCTCATCATTAGAATCTCATCATTAGAATCTCATCATTAGAATCTCATCATTAGAATCTCATCATTAGAATCTCATCATTAGAATCTCATCATTAGAACCTCATCATTAGAATCTCATCATTAGAATCTCATCATTAGAATATCATCATTAGAATCTCATCATTAGAATCTCATCATTAGAATTTCATCATTAGAATCTCATCATTAGAATCTCATCATTAGAATCTCATCATTAGAATCTCATCATTAGCATCTCATCATTAGAATCTCATCATTAGAATCTCATCATTAGAATCTCATCATTAGAATCTCATCATTAGAATCTCATCATTAGCATCTCATCATTAGAATCTCATCATTAGAATCTCATCATTAGAATCTCATCATTAGAATCTCATCATTAGAATCTCATCATTATAATCTCATCATTAGAATCTCATCATTAGCATCTCATCATTAGCATCTCATCATTAGAATCTCATCATTAGAATCTCATCATTAGAATCTCATCATTCGAATCTCATTATTAGAATCTCATCATTAGAATCTCATCATTAGCATCTCATCATTAGAATCTCATCATTAGAATCTCATCATTAGAATCTCCTCATTAGAATCTCATCATTAGAATCTCATCATTAGCATCTCATCATTAGCATCTCATCATTAGAATCTCATCATTAGAATCTCATCATTAGAATCTCATCATTAGCATCTCATCATTAGAATCTCATCATTAGAATCTCATCATTAGAATCTCATCATTAGAATCTCATCATTAGAATCTCCTCATTAGAATCTCATCATTAGAATCTCATCATTAGAATCTCATCATTAGAATCTCCTCATTAGAATCTCATCATTAGAATCTCATCATTAGAATCTCATCATTAGAATCTCATCATTAGAATCTCATCATTAGAATCTCATCATTAGAATCTCCTCATTAGCATCTCCTCATAGCATCTCCTCATGAGCATCTCATCATTAGCATCTCATCATTAGCATCTCATCATTAGAATCTCATCATTAGAATCTCATCATTAGAATCTCATCATTAGCATCTCATCATTAGAATCTCATCATTAGAATCTCCTCATTAGTATCTCATCATTAGAATCTCATCATTAGAATCTCCTCATTAGAATCTCATCATTAGCATCTCATCATTAGAATCTCCTCATTAGCATCTCCTCATTAGCATCTCCTCATTAGCATCTCCTCATGAGCATCTCATCATTAGCATCTCATCATTAGAATCTCATCATTAGAATCTCATCATTAGAATCTCATCATTAAAATCTCATCATTAGAAGCTCATCATTAGCATCTCATCATTAGAATCTCATCATTAGAATCTCATCATTAGAAGCTCATCATTAGAATCTCATCATTAGAAGCTCATCATTAGAATCTCATCATTAGCATCTCATCATTAGAATCTCATCATTAGAATCTCATCATTAGAATCTCATCCTTAGCATCTCATCATTAGCATCTCATCATTAGCATCTCCTCATTAGCATCTCATCATTAGAATCTCATCATTAAAATCTCATCATTAGAATCTCATCATTAGAATCTCATCATTAGCATCTCCTCATTAGCATCTCATCATTAGCATCTCATCATTAGCATCTCATCATTAGCATCTCCTCATTAGCATCTCATCATTAGAATCTCATCATTAAAATCTCATCATTAGAATCTCATCATTAGAATCTCATCATTAGCATCTCATCATTAGAATCTCATCATTAGAATCTCATCATTAGAAGCTCATCATTAGCATCTCATCATTAGAATCTCATCATTAGAATCTCATCATTAGAAGCTCATCATTAGAATCTCATCATTAGAAGCTCATCATTAGAATCTCATCATTAGAATCTCATCATTAGCATCTCATCATTAGAATCTCATCATTAGAATCTCATCATTAGAAGCTCATCATTAGTATCTCATCATTAGAATTTCATCATTAAAATCTCATCATTAGAAGCTCCTCATTAGCATCTCCTCATTAGCATCTCTCATTAGCATCTCCTCATTAGTATCTCCTCATGAGCATCCCTCATTCATCTTCTCATTAGTATCTCATCATTAGAATCTCATCATTAAAATCTCATCATTAGAATCTCATCATTAGCACCTCATCATTAAAATCTCATCATTAAAATCTCATCATTAGAATCTCATCATTAGAATCTCATCATTAGCATCTCCTCATTAGCATCTCATCATTAGCATCTCATCATTAGAATCTCATCATGAGAATCTCATCATTAGAATCTCATCATTAGAATCTCATCATGAGAATCTCATCATTAGCATCTCATCATTAGAATCTCATCATTAGAATCTCATCATTAGAATCTCATCATTAGAATATCATCATTAGCATCTCCTCATTAGCATCTCATCATTAGCATCTCATCATTAGCATCTCATCATTAGAATTTCCTCATTAGAATCTCATCATTAGAATCTCATCATTAGCATCTCATCATTAGAATCTCATCATTAGAATCTCCTCATTAGTATCTCATCATTAGAATCTCATCATTAGAATCTCATCATTAGAATCTCATCATTAGCATCTCCTCATTAGCATCTCCTCATTAGTATCTCATCATTAGAATCTCATCATTAGCATCTCATCATTAGAATCTCATCATTAGAATCTCATCATTAGAATCTCCTCATTAGAATCTCATCATTAGAATCTCATCATTAGAATCTCATCATTAGAATCTCCTCATTAGAATCTCATCATTAGAATCTCATCATCAGCATCTCATCATTAGAATCTCATCATTAGAATCTCATCATTAGAATCTCATCATTAGAATTTCATCATTAGAATCTCATCATTAGAATCTCATCATTAGAATCTCATCATTAGAATCTCATCATTAGAATCTCCTCATTAGAATCTCATCATTAGTATCTCATCATTAGAATCTCATCATTAGCATCTCATCATTAGCATCTCCTCATTAGAATCTCATCATTAGAATCTCATCATTAGAATCTCATCATTAGAATCTCATCATTAGCATCTCATCATTAGAATCTCATCATTAGCATCTCATCATTAGCATCTCCTCATTAGTATCTCATCATTAGCATCTCATCATTAGAATCTCATCATTAGCATCTCATCATTAGAAGCTCATCATTAGAATCTCATCATTAGAATCTCATCATTAGCATCTCATCATTAGAATCTCATCATTAGCATCTCATCATTAGCATCTCCTCATTAATATCTCCTCATGAGCATCTACTCATGAGCATCTCATCATTAGAATCTCATCATTAGCATCTCATCATTAGCATCTCCTCATTAGTATCTCATCATTAGCATCTCATCATTAGAATCTCATCATTAGCATCTCATCATTAGAAGCTCATCATTAGAATCTCATCATTAGAATCTCATCATTAGCATCTCATCATTAGAATCTCATCATTAGCATCTCATCATTAGCATCTCCTCATTAGTATCTCCTCATGAGCATCTACTCATGAGCATCTCATCATTAGCACCTCCTCATTACCATCTCATCATTAACATCTCCTCATTAGCATCTCCTCATTAGTATCTCATTAGCATGTCCTCATTAGCATGTCCTCATTTGCATCTCCTCAGTAGCATCTCCTATCTCCTCATTAGCATTTCATCATTATTTTTCGCTCAGTAGCATCTCGTCATTAGCATCTCATTAGCATTTCCTAATTAGCATATTTTTATTAACATATCCTCGGTAGCATTATCATATCGTCATTAGCATCTCATTTGCATCTCGTTTGCATCTCATTTGAATGCGCAGCAAGGGACCAGTTTTAATGCTCGGAGCTGTTGTTGTTGACGTGGTTGTTGTCTGTGCTGTTGTTGACTTCATCCTGTGGTGTGGTTGTTGTTGTTGTTGTTGTCCGTGCTGTTGTGGACTTCATCCTGTGGTTGTTGTTGTTGTTGTTGACGTGGTTGTTGTCCGTGCTGTTGTTGACTTCTTCCTGTGGTTGTTGTTGTTGTTGTTGACGTGGTTGTTGTCCGTGCTGTTGTGGACTTCATCCTGTGGTTGTTGTTGTTGTTGTTGACGTGGTTGTTGTCCGTGCTGTTGTTGACTTCTTCCTGTGGTTGTTGTTGTTGTTGTTGACGTGGTTGTTGTCCGTGCTGTTGTTGACTTCATCCTGTGGTGTGGTTGTTGTTGTTGGGTGTTGTTGACGTGGTTGTTGTCTGTGCTGTTGTTCACTTCATCCTGTGGTTGTTATTGTTGTTGTTATTGACGTGGTTGTTGTCCGTGCTGTTGTTGACTTCATCCTGTGGTTGTTGTTGTTGACGTGGTGTTGTTGTTGTTGTTGTTGACGTGGTTGTTGTCCGTGCTGTTGTTGACTTCATCCTGTGGTTGTTATTGACGTGGTTGTTGTCAGTGTTGTTGTTGACTTCATTCTGTGGTGTGGTTGTTGTTGTTGTTGACGTGGTTTTGTCCGTGCTGTTGTTGACTTCATCCTGTGGTTGTTATTGTTGTTGTTGTTGACGTGGTTGTTGTCCGTGCTGTTGTTGACTTCATCCTGTGGTTGTTGTGTGTGTTGACGTGGTTGTTGTCCGTGCTATTGTTGACTTCATCCTGTGGTGTGGTTGTTGTTGTTGTTGTTGTTGACGTGGTTTTGTCTGTGCTGTTGTTGACTTCATCCTGTGGTGTGGTTGTTGTTGTTGGTGTTGTTGACGTGGTTGTTGTCTGTGCTGTTGTTCACTTCATCCTGTGGTTGTTATTGTTGTTGTTATTGACGTGGTTGTTGTCCGTGCTGTTGTTGACTTCATCCTGTGGTTGTTGTTGTTGACGTGGTTGTTGTTATTGGTGTTGTTGACGTGGTTGTTGTCCGTGCTGTTGTTGACTTTATCCTGTGGTGTGGTTGTTGTTGTTGTTGTTTGTGGCTCTAGACCACAACCGAATCCACGCGACGGACGTGCTCCACGCCGTGTGGTACCTCACCACGCAGCCCATCCCCGGATTCCCCGAGGTCCCCCGCGACCCGGACGACACGGCCGGTCCGTACGCGGGAACAACGCGGGGAACACGCGGGGAGCACGCGGGGAGCGTGTGGGGACGCGTGGGGAGCGCGTGGGGAGCGTGTGGGGAGCGCGTGGGAGCGCGTGGGGAGCGCGTGG